>NC_141852.1:23175619-23478119 GCF_024713525.1 Acromyrmex echinatior
AGAATCGCTTCAATTAGAGGAGGCTGCGCATTGAACCGACTATCCGAAATTGCATCCAAACTCTTAAATCCTCGTATTTTTTCTGTTTCCCCTCTCCTTCTACCAGTTCGCCGTATACAGCAACCAGCCCCCATGGCGGAGCCGATGAGGCTCGATTTCTCGCCCTACCGAGGACGGCGCGTGTGGCCACGACAGTGGTAGCAGCACGTGTGTAGGTGCCTCGACATGTGAAACGGAAGTGGGGATATTCAACATGGCGACTGTGCACACATCGTGAACAACGGTGCACCAATGCGCAAGCAGCGAGCACGCCCGTTTCAACGACTTGTCGCTTTCTTATTTCTTCCCAAGCCCCCTCGATTTTATCTTCTCTTTCTTCTTCAACTTCTTCTTCCTCCTCCTCCTCCTCCTCCTCCTCCTCCTCCTCCTCCTTCTTTACCTTCTTCTTTTAACCGTTCTCCTCTCATTATTCTCTCTCCGTTCACGAGATTTTCTCGCCTCTTCTGATAACTTCTTTATCAGAAATAAAGCTATTCGTATCTCTCAAAGAATATATCAAATTACTGATAACAGAATTTTAGTGTTCTAATTATAAAATGAAAAAGAAATATTTTTAGAAAGATTATAAAATTGTACGATTAAATTGGCATGATAAACTTTCATACTTGTTATATTCAATAAGATAATTCAAGCAAATACACTCAGTATAATTTATTAGAATATTAATATATTCAAATCTATAATTAAATCGACATAATTTTTTTTTTGTTAATATAATGAAACTATATTTCTCATTGGAGCATGTTTATTAGAATTACTTTATTATCAATTTCTTAATAATATAGCACAATACCGAAAGTGCGATTACTGACAACTCATTCTCATGTTATATAATATCTCAATATATTTTCTCCCTATTCGCAATAATCAAAAATGTCAGAATAGGGAAACTTTGAACCTGTGCACGATTGAACTAGCAGTTCATTGTATTTTCTTACATCCCTTGCTTGCAAACCTTCCCTTATAAACAGAACTGCGACACGTGTGTTATTTTATCTCTTTCAACAGGTCAATAAGATTCTATAAAACATTTTTATAAAATTGTATCAGTTTTTTAAGTAACTTTCGGTTAAATTCAGTTTTCTTTTTTTTGTACGAAAAACCGTTGAGAATATCCGCTTACAAGTGTAAAAAAAAATGATTCTATTTAAAAAAAAGAAGTCAATTTCTAAGACTGTATGAAAAAAATCGCGAAAGCTGCGCGGCAAATCCGTTGACATTTTCCGTTAACTAGTAAGAATCGTTAGACCACCATTGTCGCGTTGAAAAGGCAAAGAAGTGTGATCTAGAAAAAAAAATGTAACGGCTACTGTACAATTGTCAATTGTCGGCATTGTGCATGCCATTGTTTGATGGCCCCAGAGCAACAATGCATTTCCTTTGTCCGCTCGTTTCCTATCCTATCCCGAAGTATTTCACGATCGATTGAAATTGACCCCTTTATTGGCGCCATGTTTTCTCGCATCGCGAACAAACGGAGAAATTTGATTTTCGCGTCCGTTACGCAGAGCAGACGTGCGAAATGTGTCAAAATTCCGATACTGCGCGAGAAAGCAAGAAATTTCAGATTACATGTTCAAAGAATGTTCCGAAGACAGTAAGGAGTGTAACGATGTTTATCAATGCTTTGCAACTGTTAAAGCAGATACAGACAGATAAAGCAGATGCAGACAAATAAGTCTTACAAAAAAAGTGATAAATAAGTTTTACAAGAAAGCACATAGAAGAGTCTCCCTCCGAGCGTTTAATGTTTCTTTACGAGCTTCTAATATATTGATGTCTAAACAAGATTAATACACGTACTAGGATTCTTTTGTATGTTTATATATTATATATTTTACTATATTTACTTAAAGAGCGAAACATCTTTTTGACAAAAAACGGTTTTTTTTAATGAATATCGTCAAAATTTTAAGAAGTAAAAAAATCTAATAAAAGTTGAATGCTTTCAAGAGTACTTTATAATAACGATAACATTTTATATTTTTCAAAAAAATGTTTCTAATTTATTCAAAAAATTTTACACAAATATTATTAAAAATATTATTATCAAGACCTGCCTTGACTAAATTTGACCCTTCTTATCCATTTGTGTTACATATTTTATTTTAAAAAAATTTAATAAAAATTTTTATTTAAAATGTTTTTTTATAATTTAGAGGGTGAAACACTTCTTTGATAAAAATCGATCTGTTTCTTTTGAAGGGAATATCGTCGAAAGAAATTAACTGATTTTTGTCAAAGAAATATTTCACCCTCTAAAAATTTATATAAACACATGGAGAGAATTTTTTCTTAGAGTTGAAAATATAGTCGTGGGACAACATTATATTTCAAAGAATTTTAATGTAAATCTCTCTCCTTCATTAATAAAATTACAATAAAGTATAAAATAAGCTTGATTAATTTTACTGAAGCGTATGATAAAAATTTAAAATATCGTATTATACCACAACTACGATATTTTCAAGAAATAAATTTTAAAAGAAATTTTTCTCCATACATTTATAAAAAATCCTTTATTTTAATCTAGACACAAAATATTCGAAAAGAATTATTTCGATGTATTTCCTTGTTAGATAAAAGTCATAAGATGTAAAAAAATAAACTTCTGACAAAATTCAAATAACCGTAAATTATAATCACTAAAAACATAGAATGGAACTTTTCTCACTTTTAAGCTCATAAATGTTGCGATTCGACACTTTATCGCGATTATATGTAAATCTTCTAGAAACCTGGGCTTAGGAATCGTTCAGTAAAGTCTTGTTTCGCGTAGGGAACATTAATTTCCCAGACTTCCCTCGGATTCTACGTGCGTGTTCCTTCTGTTACGCGAGAGAATTGAATGTAATCGAGCATATAAAAGGGGAGCGGGACTAATCCAATCGTATAATTAACCGGAGGCGCATGTACGCGAAAGGCACAATAATGGCGCGGGACGAATGTAGCCTGTCTCTTTCTCTCTCGCTTCTTCTCGACGTGCTTAAAGATTGCATTACAGGCAAAATGGCGTGCTTAATCAGGCCATTTATTCGTCGAGTAACACCCGGCACAGCCGTGAAAAGCGAGAGAGCTTTTGTGAATTTCGAAATGTCTACCAGGATCCCCACCGTCTCGGCCCGGACGTATTTTACACATTGTAATGTATACATTGTATGTATACACTGCATTGTATATCGCGCACGTCCAATGCAATTATAATAAGCTTGTAATGTCGATATAACGAAGCATCGTCGTGAACTATTGACTCGTTTCAAAGGAACCTTAAAAGCATTGGTCTCGCTTTCCTTTAAGCTGTGAGAAAGACAAACGAGTCTGAGTACAAACACAAATCCTCAGTATTTTTTAAGCTCACGCTTTCACTATCGCGTTTGGAGAAAATGCATGAGTCTCATCAATTAAACATTATTTAAATAAAGTACATCGAGAAAAAATTTATTAAACTTGATACATTTTTTTCAATAGTATTATACTAACTTATAATAACATTTGTTTATACATACTAAATAATTATTTATTCAATAAAAAATGATAGTTATAAATCAAATCAATGATTTTTTTGTACTAAATAAATAAATATATGTTTACATTTAATAAATATCTAGCTAGTACCATTCAAACAAATATTTATTAAAATTTAATACATTTTTTTAGTGTATACGATATAATTTATAAATTTAAAATTGTATAACTTATAAATTACGAGTACATAATAAATATATGTATATCTCGACCAGAAAGATTTCAAGGATAACAACCTCAAACTGTAATTAGCTCCAATATTGAAGATAAAAAAATGTAAGGTTGATCTCGGAACATTTCTCTTTTACATTTGTCGCAACGTATAGAAGACTAGACTTCGATCTAGCTTGACTGCTATCACCGTGCCGCGGGACGTTAAAAATAGCGCCTTGCCCTTTATGCGAACCTGAAGGGGCGCTCAGATAACGGACGGTGTTTTTGCAAGAAAGTCACGACCCCTGCGCGGATTTACTCAAGACTAGCGGATACCGAACGATCCAGCTAACGCATGGCTATATAATACTTTCGTCCCGGGGGATAAAAGCTGTACCCGGGGTACCGAGGTTACACTGACATTCAATTACCGTCCACTTATATAGGCAAGGCTCCGCTATACGTGCATCCACTTGATCTGCCCACTTTCAGGCTAATCGCCCTTAATAAGAAATCTCGGACGCGCGGCACTGAAGGGGTTTTCTACCCGAAGATACAACGCGCGCGATCGGTATACTTTTCGAGATCCGCTCTCATTGTCCTTTATGACCGCAGCACGATAGGTCGATCGCGATCGGCTGTTTCTCAAACTAGTCTTGATCGCCAGCTTCTTCCTTACAATCTCAAACCGTATACCGAAATTACTTTAATCCATACTGGAATTAATTCGAACATAAATCGACGAAAATAAACATTTTTTTTAAATAAATAAATACAAAAAGTTGACACAAAAAGTAACTTGTATATAAAATAAATCTATTTTTGCCAGTAAAAATCTTACGGTTCTCTCGATATTTTGTCAATTTACGATTTAATATTTTTCATATCATTGTATACATGAGTTTCTTATAAATAAAGTTGTTTCATAATGTTGACAAAAGTTATTTCATAGAAGAAGAATACTTTTATACCCCATAAAGAAACGTTTGATTTAAATGAAGTCGAAATCGAATTAACAGAATCAATGTTATTGTATGAAGAATTCCAAGTAAATACGCTATATCGAGGCAAAGAAAGAAATGCGCAGAAGAAATTTCAACTGAGAACCACTGACGATTCGCGGTCCCCTGTATCTTAAATAACCGGCCGGCACCTATGATTTTCTTGGAACGACCGACGGCTCGATTAAATTGATTCGCAAGTTCGTACAAGGGGAAAGACAGGCATGAAACGAGGCTGCGCATCGTTTTACCTCGGTAAGTAAATAAGCTTAAGTGACCGCGCGACAAACTCTCATCGCGAAAGATCCACCGAACTGCGCGACATGAGCGCAATTATTGATAGAAGTGGTGACAGGCGTCTTGCGAGAACTGTATTTTATTGTGAGAAAGTATCTCTCTCAGCGAGAACTACAAGCGATTCATAAAAGAAAAAAACGAATTAAAATTCCGATCGTTTATAGTGAAACGCAATTTTACAGCGATCTGCAAAAAGCTACTGGGAGGTCGCATTATGAGACATTATGATAATCAGTCATTTTGCGTTTACGACATATTATACATGTACGACCTAAAAAATACGTGTATATATATTTTTTTCATTATAAAAATATATATATGCTCGTATATGTAATGTATGCGCGCCTAAAAGCCCGAGACATAATTGAAAAGCATATATAAGCAACATTAACAGGGAATAACAGATTTCAATATCAGCCGTATATTCTGAGGTACATTGTATAAAATAATAAGTGCATTATGGCGATCTGAATGCATAATTACAGATTGTTACACTGTAGCTGTTAATGAACATAAATCTTTCTGGACTTTTAAATTTGAGATACAATCGACAAGAAGATAACAGAGAATTTCATTAGCGGATCCAAAAAGTCAAAAAGAGTCATTGTAAATGAAATCTTTTTTAGGTCAAATATGCAAAAAAAAAATAGAAAATTATCATTATATTGGAAAAAATATTATTTATGTATAATTCATAAAACGATTCATTTAAAATTATTTCAACAGAAAAGAATAATATAATAGAATTTGTTTTTTTATATCTAGGAGTTTCTTAAATTAAAAAATATTTTTGGAGTATCAAAACTGTAATCAAAAAATATTAAAATGCATTTCAGATAAATATTTTTTAAAAAGGAGACTTCAAGGGAAGAGCATGATTCCCATGGCCTCCCAGTGGATTCGCCAGTGCAGAAAATAACAGATATCAATCTATCAAAAACCATGATTCTGAAGATGATATACATCAGGTATCTAGATTAAAATCTGTCATCGCCTCTGCTTTTCAATTGTATCTCAGACTTAAATATTCAGAAAGATTAACGGGTACAGAGCAACAATCTATTATGCATGCGGCATGTATGTCGCCATGATGCTTATTATTTTATACAATGTACCTCACGCACGGTGCACGGACGTGCGGGATTGCAGTCGCCTGATCGGAGGACGTGCAAGGGCGTGCAGGACGAGCCGGGGGGCTGGAAAAACGCGATGGAATCGTGTTCGAGGCCATCATCGGCGATTACGCATACTTGTTGGGGCCATTATGCCTCATTAAAGAGGCCCGATCGGCCTTATTACGTGCGCCGTGGACCTCCTCTCGTGGAGCCCCTTGGCAGAGCAGGGCCCTACCGCCTCTCCTCGTATATCGCCGGTTCGAATATAATCTTCGACGGGCACGAAGATAGTGGGAGTGCATCGACCGAAAATTAACGGCTCTTTAGGGCAAATTGATCGGCTGTGTTCGCACTCGATTTTTCTGCATGCCCGTTTAAAAACTCAAGAGGCGCGGATTTACGCGCGCAAGAGAAGGCGGAAGCCCGAGGTGCAGCCGATCGATCGGCCGATCGTGAGAAAAACGATCCTCTTCACTCGCAAATTCTCGGGAAGTACGAGATGAAAGCTCGTCATTATATGCATCACGCGAGATAAAAATTACTTAGCTGAGATAATTACAGTATAACTTTATAACAATAAAAATATTATGTATATATATGTATATATATATATATATATATATATATATATATATATATTTTTTTTTATATATGCATATAAATCTCTTCCGGTAAGAAAAATAATTGCATATTCCGCAAAGCATATTTTAATTGTTATAAAATTACTATAATTATCAGTTTGTGTACACACATATTTATATACATGCATAAATGTACATAAAATATTATATATTTTACATACATTTAGCCTATAATAAAATTTGCATTAAATCGTTAAATCGATAGTCGAATTCATTGGTGCTTAACGCTTTTTCATAATCAATTGATTCTGTCGAGCTTTGCTCACTTCGTAATGCGAGAATAATTATCAGCACAAAGTGTTTTGACGTTTCATAAAATTTAGATTATCATAATTGATCTGTATACTTATATATTTATATATTTGTATACTTTTTTTTATATAAATATTGTATATAATATTAAAAGTCAAATGGCACGCGCGTAGCGCCTGTGTTATCAATTAGTACATATAAATATCTGTTTATTATACATATTATATGCTCCATATTATATATATTATAATATACGTATATTTATTTAAATATAAAATTATATTAAATTTTTCTCTCTTTTAATTATAACATTCCTAAATATATTAAAAATAAGAATTTTGTAATGCTATAAGAATCTTGCCACTTTCTTGTGTTTGAATCATGAATTCAATTGTTTAATGGTAACTACAGAGATTTATATACGAAGTTGATTATAGGATATTTTTATTAAAGTATTATCTATTATCGCAATGATAGTTTTGTCGACTGTTAAGTTACATCATATATCATACATCATACATTATATCAGTTACATATTATATACGCATGCGTTTCTTCGTGTAAAAATATACTATAATATCAATTTCTTCTTCTAAGATTACACGTTATATGAATGAGTTTTTCGCGTTTATGTAAATACTCAGATAATTATCGCTCTGAATTTCATTTACGGCGCTTTGGACTTGGAAGAACAACATTCTTCATGCACTTATTGCTCATGAATATCCATAAGTCGAGTGCGGCGCGGGACGTTACGTCATTCAGCAGTGTTAATTATACTTACAATTAGCTACATTTTCGAGATAAAACACGACTTGACATCGAAATCGTGCGGCTGACTTAGCTTCCATGATCGTATAATTTTTAATTTTAATCATAATTCAAATTGATCTCGTTATATTTTTATTCCCGTCCACCTATGATACCGTGCAATTATTTTTAATTAGGCAGAGAGCCATTATATCTAATAGCCTATATTTATATTATAACTATAACGTGTCGGGTGGAGCAATTATGTGGCAATTTGGGCAAATATCTTCTCGATGCGCTGGGTGTTAATCTTGATGAGCCTTAATTATTCCAGCCGCGAGGTTAAAATAACAAACGCATCTCGTAAATATTGCATATAAAAGAAATTAGGCTAATGAGTTCTCGTAAGCAATTGCATAATAAATACACAGATCTGCCCAATCATATATTAATTTTTAAATATAAATCTGCCTTCCATGATCCTCAGCATTTTGAAATCACTTTAAAAAATCGTATAAAACATTAGGGCTCAGAAAATATAAATTTTCTGTATTTCAATTTCTAACAAAACATCATTTTATTTCATCAATATATCGCAATCTACGCGAGCCATTGATAGCTTCGCCTGCTGCGATCGATTATCGTTAGCCGATATTCGTGTCGCCGATATACCTCGCTCACATCCGCACGATACGACCACGAAACGCGTTACTTACGACCCATGAATATCCATGGGGTCCGGGGAGCAAATCGTATGGCTGGCGTGCTCTGATGATAGGTAACCATGTGTAATGGAGTGCTAACTACTGGCCACCTCGCGAACCAAGCACACCTTCCATCGACGAGGAAGGTGGTCGAGGGGGTTGCGTGCGCGCAAAAGAGACGATGCTGCGCGAGAGAAAGGGGGACGACGAAGAGGGAACGCAATAACGAATGAACCCCGTTCTCCAAGACGATGAGCGAAGAGAGAACGTAAAAGCGAGAAAGAGAATCGAACACGGCAGAAAGAGAGGTTGAACGAATAACGAGAGGAGAGGAACGAGAGGAAAGAAGGCACTCGTGCAGGCATGTCTCGTCTCTTAGTTTCTCAAACAAGGGGGCGGTACCTCCAAGCAGACCAGTGGCAGTCAACCGAGAGACCAGGGATTTTTGTGGGATTCAGCGTGGTTATAGCTGATTAAAAAGACATCTTTCACATTGGAACGACGGTACAGGTGTTTAATAAATGCTGGAACATAGGTCACTTAATCAATATCTGCGGAAGCGACTTGCTTGTGGCTAAATCAAAACGATAAAAATTAGGTAAAATCGCTACAATTGTTAAGCAATGTAAACGTAGATTACATGATTAGATTACATGTTTTTTCTGTCGCTTAAATAAATTCAAAAATTTTTGGCGTTTATGTACAAAATACATGTTTTCTGATGATAAAAAAAAATCCGATAAATATAATTTGTTTTATGAAGAAGAAATTCTATAAACTTTCACGTTATAAATATCTTTGGCAAGCGAATGATAAGTCTTTTACTTGATCTTAAAATAGTTGAAAATAAATACGCACATACAAAAATATTCTGTATGTTATATTTATAAAGTCAAGCAAAATCCAATTAGCAATACAATAAATACATATTTATTTTTCTGTAATAAATCATTTATACAAAAGAATAAAAAGATACTAGATTAAAATTAAGTAAGTGATACACATACACATATAATTAAATTTTGTTATAATAGAACAAAAAATATATTAAAATTAAATCTTCATAATTATTATTTTATCATGATTTATCACTAATAAAAGTTGCTAAGATTTACAAGGTTATTATTCATAATTGTTGCTTTATATAGTCTATATCTATATTCAAATTTCAGCAAGATTTAATCGTTTGATTCGATCATTCGATCGAGAAAATATATTCAGAAAACAGAGAAAATTCTTGGCGTTATCATCGGTATTTTTGTTCGTCGGTGAAAAATATATGTTTACCTACGCATGCACATACACACACTTATCACGCGCTAGTGAGCTAGTTGCGCAAAACCACTCATTATTGTTACGATCATCATCATCATCATCATCATCATCGTGGTTATCATCATCATCATCTTCCACGTTGGAGTGTTTGTTCTGGTTCTTTCCGCGCGCGCGGCGATAAGCGAGTAAAAAGTAATCCGTTCGAACGGAGCCCATCATTATCGGGTTATTACCTAAGTATCTCTCTCTCGAAGTGGAAACAGGGCCGCGTCGATATCAAACTAAATGGCGAAAAAAAGAAAAATTTGTTCTATGAATTGAACTTCCTACGCCTCATTGTGCGTTTTTGATTTCGATGTGCGAATTAACGGCGAAGAGAAATCTTATATCTTATCATTACAGTAATAAATACGTGCGATAAAACGCTTATTTCAAAAAGCTAAGGTAAGCAATGAGAGAGATGAGTAGAGATGAGAAGATCTTTTAAAAAACTTTTAAAAAAACAAGATAAATATCCTAATTTACAAAAATAAAATCATTTGTAATAAAGAGTTCATGTCAAAATATGTAAATTAATGCTGTATAACTTTATTTATTTTTGTTGTAACGCTTTTTTATACCTAATATGTTTCACGCATTTCTTAATGTATTTTTTGGTGACGTGAATTTATTATTAAAATTGTGCAATTTAAAAAAATTTGTAATTAAATTTACAAACGTTTTAGTCGTACTTTTTCACTTGATTCTTAATGTGTACCATAAATTTTACATGTGACAAAAGTTAATAATCATAATCTGATTAAATATAATAATTTTAATGAAAGCGTAAATAAGTGCTCCGTTTGCAGGATTTATGAAACATCAAGTAAAAAGGAAATTATATTATAAATCATGATCTGAAGGAGTAGTAAAAAACAAAGTTGTCCTCGTTTTCCGTACAAATTGCAATCGTCACCGTTCTCTTATTGATTGAATACTCAAGAATCACATACACACAACCAACATCACAGAAGCCTGTTTTCGTGAGAGACTGATCTTCTATCGTCAATAATTTCATCCTTAGCATCAACGGGATCGCGGCTTCGTTTCGACTCTCTGGCGCATCATCTTGGTGCGCAACCCAGTGATTTGTAATAATAAAATATCCTTTATCGGGCGTCTTACGTAGCACAATATTCAATCGGACACACTCCACCGCTCGGTTTGGTCCTGAAAATTCGATAAATCATAACCCAATTTCAGAATGATATCAATCGCACAACCCTCCCTGCTCTCTTTTCTTCTTTCTTTCTCTTTCCGTTCCTTTTAACTTACTCGCCAGCCTTCGCACAAAGATACTTCGTTTCGAGCACAGCATCCGTACTCTCCTCTTATTCTCTTGTGGTTCAAGGCACGATTTATAAAGCAAACACCGTGCGGCACCCTGCAATCAAGCTACACAACGCGCCTCTTCGGTTTACTGGCTGTCTCTCTCTTTCTCTCTCTCTCTCTCTCTCTCTCTCTCTCTCTCTCTCTCTCTCTCCGTCTCTTTCGCCTCCTCTCTTCCTTCATCGTGCGCTTCTTCGTCGTGTATCGAATCGACCGATCGGCATTTATACACCGCGTATCTCGTACCTCCGAGCGCGTTTACACCGTACTTAGGACTCACTCGGCAGAGAATAAATTAATAGTTTCTTCGGATAACAGCTGGGGCATGGAGTTTCGACGATTGCCAGGGACGCAGAGTTCGATTCGTGGGCGCACGAATCCTTCCAGGCCGTGACTCCATCTGTCAGTCGCAATTTTTTAACTTCCTATTTCCTAGTAGACAAATAGTTTTATTTATATTGCATATACTATAGTTGAAAAGTATGTTAAGATCGAAGAAAATTCGAAACAAATCCTTTACAATGAATATAATTTATAAGTAGTGCAGCAAAAAATCTATTTGAAAAACTATTTAAAGAACTTTGTTAAAAATATGATATTGGGTCATCTAAAAAGTATCCTCGGTTTTTTGTCATTAGATGTGTGTTGATGGTCATATATCTAGTGACAAAGTGCCGCGGATACTTTTTAGATGACCCAATATATTACAACTTTTTAAAATTAGTATTTTTTAAATATTTTTTAAGTACTTTTGATTTACCCTAGATATCCTATAATAGAGTATGATCACGAATAGTTTTGTTAAAATAAAATTGAAAAAGAAGGGTATATACTATCTCTTTTTATGTATAGTAGTTCACTACGTTGCACTATTTAATAAAGAAATATTAAATCAAAAAAATATTAAACTGTATAAAAAAATTTGGGACAAAAAGAAGTGAACAATTCGAGAATTTCTATATCCTTCCGATGAGTCAATATTGAAAAATTAAAAAATAAGCCAATAATTGATAAATATGTTTCAAAAATTCGCAAACCCGCTCTCATTGTGCTTGAATTCATTTTTGTATATTTGCGATTTATAAAGAATATTCGATTCTCCGAAGAGGATCCTCGATGACAGCCCGGAATAATCGGCTTCAGATGGGTATAACATGAGTGCTACGCATCTGAAACGTAGATATCCAGGATTCACTTTGCGGAGTATGAATTAGCGGTTCTCTCCCAAGATAAATTAATAGTTCCGTAGACAACTGGCATGGAGTTTCGACGATTAGTACGTACACGGTGGGCACGAACGTCTTTCGTGAAGCGCCGTTCGTGTTCGATTGTTATCAAGAAATACGGATCGCACGGCGATTTCATGCCCACATCGATGGAACAGGGCCATTCTTTATTCGCTCATTATCGAGAGTTTCAAATACCGTAATTTAATTGCACATAAGTGGAACCCTCTCACATCATTTTTAACTATCACCTAAAACTCTTTACCTCACGATCTCGCATGTCTCTAAGCAAGCTTCACTTTTCTCATTAATTTTCCTGCTGACGATTTCTCCTCTGGCCAATTATATCAATCATAAACAAAATTACGTTATATGGCAACGACTTTATTTATTAAAGGATCCGTTGAAAATTTAATTAATTTTATCTGAGATATACTCCTTTCACACTAAATATGTAAATTTGTAATATATCTAACGCGCATTTTTACCCCTCGTGATTTTCTAATTTCATTTTTACATCAGTCCCTTAACTTAAGATAGAAAGTTTCTTTTTGCGCTCAAACAAATATAATCCTTTCGTATCGTAATATTTGCAAAAAACGGTCATTATCTTGCGCAACGATAATTCCACGAATTGCGGTCGTCATAAAATTTCGAGATACGAACAGGAGTGCAAGTCGAAGAAGGACCACACGATGATCGGACGATCTGGCTCGAAGAAACGCTCGACTTAGTCACGAAGGTATCCTAAACGTTTGACGAGTCATGTCGTAAACCGTTTTACGGAAGAGGCAACTCGATTGTCTAGACGAAAAGACTCGAGGAAAAGACTCGCAAAAGAACTTCGGGAGTTGCGATTGGACCTAAATGTCAAGGCCCCTCTGCAGACAGGAAGAGGACTGGCAAAGCGAGGGCCCCGATTACGAGATCCGAGTACGGGACTTCCGAGGAACCGCCGGTAATCGCCCATGAAGTGCCTAATGACAGGTCATTAATGAATAGCCGATCGTTTCGTAAACCGTAGGTAGGTAAAACCACAAAGTAGCCGAAAGTATAATTCACCCGGCGAATGCCGAATTCTACCCTCGTTCCAGCACGAACTAACTGGTTCCGAAACGCGGGCACTTTCGCGGAAATCTGCGCAGACGTTGTAAAATAAAAAAAACGATATTCAGAGCGAACGTAAATCGACATAGTCGCTATAATAACGGGAGCACTCTTGGGTGCAATTTTCGACGTAATAGAGATGCAAAATACAATCCCACCCAAATTACACTAATTTTAATTTTCATTTCTAATATGCACATTGCATTATGTATCTAATATATGTACACTTGATTTTGGGATTAAGAAGAAATAAATTGCATTTATTACCGTGTATCTTAATAGTTAAATTAATAAGACGCATGGAATGAGGGAAATCTAGATTTAAAATCCAGCTCTTTTTTGCAACAAATTCTTTGGTGTTTTAAAGATGCTCATTAACATCGATAATATTAAATTGCTTGTCAATTTAACCCTCAGTTACTGTACGGAGATATGGCATACCCAGAACGTTAGAAAATTACACAGCATTTGTAGAAACCGGGAAGTGAGGTACTTGATGTAGAAGGAGAAAAAAAGTTAAGTATACTTTCCCCTACCTAGCGTCGTCAGTTCGTGTGAAAAAGCAGTAGCAAATGTTTTTTCTGTAAAAAATCATGCAATTTCATTTATCAAAATAAATAATACTTACATAAGAATATTTTGATATATGTTTTTAATTAAAATATACATCTTCAACAGTTAATTCTTAGTTCCTTTATTTTTATCTCTACATTAAGTATGATTAATAATTTTTTGAAAAAAAGTATTTTCGATAATTCGAAAAATTAACTTTTGTTATTCAGTTTCAATTTAGAATTCTTTCAAGACAACTGCAAATCGGTGTAGTTTGCTTGAACTGAAAACTGTGAAATTCACACAAAAAATTATTAGACTTCAAAATCCGTCTTGACCAAATATGATCTCTGACTTCGCTTGATTGCATTATATAAATCTCATTTCACTCTTCTAAATTGAATTTAAAAAAATTATCACTACATCCACTAAACTTATGTGCATTTATAAACATCTTTTATTTATAAAAATAAAACTAAAATATAACATAATAAAGCTTATGTTCGTTTTCTTCAAGAGAGGAAAGGGATAATTAGGCTACAAAAGGCGAAAAGTATTTCCTTTCGAATGTCGGAACGTTGTTATGCGGTGGACGGTCCGAATCCGTTTCGTTTGTCATGATATATGCCCAATCCTACCCGTTCTCCCTCGATGATGATTACAGGTTGCTCGTGCATTAGACCCGTGTCTAAAACAAACCGCTCCCACATCTACCAACAGTTTAAAGCCGCGGGGCGTGACTGCCGATGCCCCGTTGGATTTCCTACGTATACCATCGGACTCCTATTGCGGCCGCTATCCGCTATTTGGACTTCGATGTCAATTGAGGAATCGAAGAATCGATCGCGGAAGTTATACACAATCTGGAGACACTGATAATGTCTCGGCGCTAAGATACGCGCAGCGACATTGCCGTGGCTACTTTACGCGAGCCTGCGAGTTGTGAGGGATCGAGATTATTGGATCTCAATAAGGGCTGAATCGATCAGGTTTTAAATGTGCTCACTCAATTGCATCCGCTCAAAATATATAATGAAAGTGTTTTTATTTTTTCTCTACGTGCCCTGCGAGCGGAGATATTGCGATGCAACATCTGAAATCTTGGATTTTATTTATTAACGTCGTCGAACCAGAGGAAAAATATGGTTGCATCGTCTGGCGGTAGAGGCGCTCGGATGCCTGCACATTCCAGGACTGTGTTCCGTTTCATGCATGATGCGCATCATAGTTTTTAAAAAATTTTTTTCTTCTGTTTGTCTACTTTAATTGTTAGTTGTATCTTTTATACACTGTAATTATTTTTTAATTATATTCAGAACTTAACAATTGGTTTTTTTTGAAAACTTTCTCTTTAACAGATTGCTTTTCATAGAAGAAAAATGCGAATATCACGAACGTTCTGATTAAATTGAATGATTTCAATGTCTCACTTTTAATATCTTAATGCACCACATATTCGTAACATAAAAGAAGAACATAAGCATTTGATACATATCTACATTTTTTAAATTTACTTTATAACGTATATAACACTGTTTTGTAATATAAGAATCCGAGATTTATTGTAATATTATTATAGTATAATATTATTAACTGAGAATTGAGAATGATCCGATCGGCGTCGAAGGTTTGAACTTTTTATTAATCTAGTTTTAAATATTAAACATTATTAATTTTAATTGGTTTGTAGCCTTTGTTATTATTTTTTGATAAATATAACATTTATTTACAGAAAATAAATATTTGTTTAAATATTTAAAAAACAAAAAATAATAATTAAATCAAATTAATGGTTCTTGTACTAAATATATTTGGGGTAAATATTCATCTGATACTATTCAAATATTTATTAAAATTTAATACATTTTTCTTTCATCAGTGTATTTTATTATGTGGATGTACCAACAAAATTATTTTTAAATTTATATCTAGCTAAATTTTTAGATATACTTAAACAAAATCGTTCTTTTCATGTGTTTATAAATGTGAGAGCAAGAAGAAGAATTATATACATATATATATAATAGTTTTAAAAGAATAAGCATTGGATAAAATCATGAAATTTAGAGGTATACATATATCTGCGAAATATAAGCATTTCTCGCGTCGATAACTTGAAATCAAAAATGGAAACCATATTTCAAAGAGCAAGGAGAATTTATTGATCCATCCAATCACTATTTAGATTAAAAATTACATCATATAATTTATACATTATTTGCATAATTCTACTTGCTGTATCCAGATGCAATCCTTTGCTAAACTTTAAATCATTATTATTCGCGTAACAATAATGCTTCGTAGCTTTCTAGGTTTCTTTCATTGTTTAATTGAAGTTTCTCAGATAGGATTTTTTTAAAGATAAACTATTTTGGAAATAGAAAGTTTGAAGTTTTTTTCAAATTAAAAATCACTTGAAGCGAACTAACTTTGTTGAAATTAATTCACATCAGATTTCAAGGTAAAATCTTAATTATAATTTTATGCATCGTATATCTTAAAATCTTAATATATTTTAATCTTAATGTATCTTAATATACTTTTTTTATTTATCTATTCTGATCTCTTAAATTTGTATTACACGATAACACATTAGATTGTAATTTAAATTCTACCATAATTCATATACATATATCATCCAAAGTAAGCTTTTATCACAAGTTATTACATTAATTTGCGTAATATTATTTTCATGTAGTAACTAATTTTTCCATCAGATTTATGACTTGCAATTGTCTCAGCTTAACGAGTCTGAAGAGTAAAATTTGCGATCTCTCTCTCTCTCTCTCTCTCTCTCTCTCTTCTTTCTTATTTTAAATCAAGGATATCTCAAAGTACATTTTGTCCGCAGAGTCTCCGCCTACATTAACTGTCGCGAACAAAATGACGCGAAGAGAATGACTTGCGATCAGACTAGTCGCAGCCCTCTCAGGGTAGCTGCTGAAGATGCCACTGATAGCGTCCTAGTGGAGGTGCGCTGGCCATTCATCACAGTAGGACTTATCTACATGAGTATCGCAATTCTCTTCGTTATATCGTCGGACGTCTATGTCTTCATACGCGCCGGGAAAACGTACTGCGCGTTGTTCGATTCACATTAACGTTATTTATCGCGAGCGTCGAGGTCGAAGGTGTACGTACGTAACGAGATCGCGCACGATCATGTTTTTCATTGAGAAAAAGAAAGGGTACGGTGTAATACGAAGTACGACACGCTATAATTCGCAGTCATATGCGATTGAGGCGTTTAACTGGCGCAGTCAGATTTTTAAATGCGATAATGAAACATGCGTTTCAAGCCTCAAGATCTAAAATATTTCCTGTTCTCTTCTTACAAAACTAAAAATATATATTACACTTATATAAATATAAATCTTCATAAATTTCGAAATAATTATCTAAATTGCAGATTAAAATTCGAGTAATTGCTGTCTGCATAGAATTGTCAAAATCTAAAGAATAATATGATGCTACAAATGAGGCAATTCAGGAAAATTGCGACTTCTGATAATGAATCGTTTCAAGCTTCATAATCTAGAATATAATGTTTCCCATCCCTTACTACAAAACTAAAAACATATCACACCTAGAAACATAAATCTTCATAAATTTCAGAATAATGATTTTAATTTTGGTTTAGAACTCGGTTAATATGCTATTCGTATAGATTTGTCATAGTCTAAAGGATGATAGTGATGCGTATTCTAAA
Source organism: Acromyrmex echinatior (assembly GCF_024713525.1). NCBI lineage: Eukaryota > Metazoa > Arthropoda > Insecta > Hymenoptera > Formicidae > Acromyrmex > Acromyrmex echinatior. The sequence goes on from NC_141852.1 coordinate 23,193,355, forward strand.
AGTGAGGCTGTTCAAGAAAATTATATAATAAGACCTCTGAGCACCTTGCGTTTAACACGAGACTTCCACCTGCGATTATTCCCTCCACCACCTTCTCCGTGACCATATAGTTAGACGGGCGTATTACGGAGATCATTATAACGCGCGCGCGTTCGAAATATTTAGTGGAGTCTCCATCGAAATTAGAGGGGCCCGTCATTGTAGGAATTCTGTTTTTCTGCTGCCTTCTGGGGAAAGAGAGTGTGTATAATCAACATGTCAAAATAGTTTCTCGAGTAGAGCCGGTCCTACAGCTCTAATATATCGTTCGAATGAGACGAACGAACATCAGGAATGTAAAACTGCGCCGCGGGCCCTCGACACGTCATTTCGAGAATTAATCATCGTGAGAGCTCATTTCCCCGTCTTCGTAATAATGTATTATTATAGAAAAATTTCATATAATGTTTAAAAAATGATATACTTATGACAACTGAAAAAGTTAGTTACCACTAAAAAGGAGAACATTAACTTAAAGATAAGTGTAATACTAATTAAAAAAAGTGTATACATTTTTATTATAAATCGTGTGATTCTTGTATTTATTGTTTAATTTTATTTTCTTTTTTTAAAACTCTTATCAGAATTCCTGATTGACATCATTTTTACGCCAAAATATTATTGAAATATGTTTATCAACCGTTTAACGCAATTCCAACTTCGACATGGCTGAAATTTCTTTTTCATCACTAAAGATTACAAAATGAATATATAAAATAGTCGAATGATAAGTACGTCACTGTTGTGAAGGGAAGGGAACCGAAAAGGGAGAACTCCGAGAGATATACACGGGTCAGGCGGCCTCCCGGGGTTAAATGAGAGGGCGTTGATTATGAATTTTGAAGGATTCTTTAACCGCAGCGTCTTTAATTAAAGTTAATTACCGTCAGAATCGCCATTCACTATCCTAAACGTCGCTAACTCTCATCTCTCGGCGTTATAAAACCGTATGATTACAAGGCAAAATGGTCGCGTGATTGATCTCTCGACTCGAATGTACAACATGCCTCGTCTCTTCTTCTTTATCTTTGTTTGCTCGTCAAATCAAGGGGAAAAGAAGTGAAGCAGGAAAGAATTCATACTGGAAACTAGAAGAACAAACATGCAAATTAACACTAAATAAATAACTATAAAATTTATTTATTTCTAAAACTGTTCACAAAATAAAAATATATTATAAGTAATGTATTTTATACTACACTAATGTACATTTTAATATTAAAAAATGTATTTTAAAATTGCTGTATCAATATATGTATATATTGTAAATATGTATAGAAATTCATACATATATAAATAATTATAATATAATTCCTATCTTATTGTATAATATAATTGTATAATATAATTATTATATTCTTTTTTATTATATTCTATTATATTATTGTATAATATAATTATTATATTCATAATAATAATTGCATAATACTGCATGCAAACATCGTTTCACTTTTCTACAATTTTTGATAACTTTTTCATACTACGGCTCAAGTAACGCTCGAATGGAGACAGCAAAAAATGTCGAATCGTTGAAAAGCGAGGTATCGCGATGTGAGACAACGAGGGTGGAGGATCAAGGCGTGTCCTCAACGAGATCGAGATCGACGAGCCTCTTTATACCTGGAACGGGACGCGCCGCATCGTCTCCCGCGAACGACGCGCCAAAAGAAAAAGAACAGAAGGAAAAAATAAATCAGATGACGCTCGGAGGGCAGGGGAGAGTCAGAGGAAGAGCACTAATAATAATAATAAACAACGATATCGACGGGGATTAATGCTCATCTTGATAGATCGCGCGATATATGATCCGGACTTCAATTTTGGCCGCGATGCGCGAACTCTCCTCTCGCATAACCGAGCGGCATGAATAATTCAGGCCGAAATAATAATGTGTGCACGTGCTATAATCATACAAGTCAAATATAATTACACCGAGGCAGGGCGAAAGCAGAAGGGGGTGAATCGCGAACGGTGAAATATCAACATGTCGGAGGGTGCTTCGTTATGGACAACATAACTCGCGATTACGTTCACAAAATTACAACTGCTACGATTAATTCTATACGTATCTTTTTCGTCGTTGAAACAGGTGAAGATCTCTACCGATATATTTTTGCGTTATTCTTTTACACTTTTGATCTCAAGCGGAAAATCGAGAAGTAAACCGATTTAAAAATCTATAAAAATTTTAACGAAATAATTTTGATCAAGAATCTTGCTCTTTCTCTTTCTTTGTCGTTATAAAAATTCTGTAATAGATGAAATGATCGGACTTAATGTCACAAAAAGCAATCCTCCCGGAGATAGGAACGACCCACGCTCGCAGGTGTGAATCCATCCGGGTCGTTTGAATGGCTATTCTTACAAGCAGTTGTCTCTCGTACATCGTCAAATAGACTTTCGAATCGATTCCACAACAACATGTTTTCAACTATGCCTATCTGATTCCATCTCTTTTTCGAAATCCTGACTAATGAATAATGTATATCAAATACTAGCGTTACTAGACCGCCAAAAAAAAAGGTATAAGAGGTCATACATAAAAGGGAATAGTGAAATATATATATATATATATAGTTATTATAGAGTCTTATAATATAAATTAGTTTACGAACAAAATAAAGTTTTATATCACACGTCATCGGTTATTTAGCTGAGAATCGATTTAAATAAAATTATTATTAGTTAGATATTTTAATCATTATTATTAATGATTATTAAATAATTAATTTTTACAGAACGAAAGTCACTATAGGCAAAACAAAGTTTAGATAATATAATGAAATAATGAATTATACCAAATCTTACTAAACAAAAAGCTGTAAAATTTAAAAAATAAATATCGAGCATCTAATTTGTAAATAACAAAAAACTAAAAAAGAAAATAAAATATTATTATAAAATTAAGTAAATCTTTATTAGTCTGTCTTGAATATTTGTGAGCACTGCTCAAACTTTATTTTATATGCAAAAAAGAATATTTATGTATTATTATTTTGTACAATTAAAAACTAGATCAGAAAATATCAAATTCTTAACAACAATTTTCACATCTATTAATAAAACCCTCTGCAATTCTAACATTATTACTTGTAAAAAATTATTTGCGAGTTAATTTGCAATTTCTCGTTCCAATCATTACATAATTACATATCGTTTCAGCGTATTACAATTTTGTGCAAAATCAAGTGAATACCTCTTTGATAAACGCGAATAACCATACCAGCTTCGATTAAACATCATCCTGTATTCGTGATGATCTGCCAAACGGATGTTACGAGAAAATATCTATGTCTGATGTGCATCCTTACTTATGTGTATCCACATCATCATTACGAAGTTGGAGATTGCCCGCATCCGGCCTGCAAGGATAACATCTGATTCCTATCACTGTTTTTACATGCGTTTTCACAAACGGTGCTTAATTGGCGATATCAATTCCCGTCTACTTGTCACAAATATAACATGCTCGCTTCATGGAGCATGCAAAACAAGATCGAACGAGAGAAAAATGTCAAATTTACTAATCTATCATTTTTTGATACATATCATCGAATTCACAATACGGAAGTGTTTCATAATTCAGTGACATCAATAATAAATAAACAATAATAAATAAAGACCAGAAACTTTAAATTCTGTTCTTAAATTAATCTTGAAAGAAATTTTCGATTGTGATTTGTTTTTCTTTAACATCTTCATTTTAAAAAATATATGAAATGATTAATAAATGATAAATAAACGTATCTCATGATAATAGTATTATGATTAACTGAATTTAAACGTAATTATCAATTAAACAATTCGATCATTTGCAAGAGAGAACAAGAATTAAGTTTGGGATAGATATAGACAAACATGCGTTCTCAAAACCTTAGCTATCTCGCTCGATACGATCGCGTCCGCAAAAAGAATAAAACGGCAAATTAATTTGCTCCCGGGTATGCTTCTTTATCTACCGTTTAAATGCAAATCGGCAGTAATTCGTCTTGCTCATTCCATTGCCATGGGCAATAAGATGTATTCGTGAATTAAGACATTCGTCAGCCGGATATAGAAATTCATTGGAATGAAGCAAAATGACTCATTCAGGAAATAAAAAAAAAAGAAACAATGGGATTAGAGCAATTGACTGATATTATTGCAAATCTGATTACAAAATTCTAAAAAAATTTTTCGCTTATTTTTTAAATTATTTTTGTCGGAAATCAGATTAATAAAGAATTCTTTAATATTGCACAATGTAAAATATTATTATTATATACATTGAGGAAAATTTTGATTATATCGATAAAAAGTACAAATGAATTTTAATTATATTAATTAGAATTCTTATTATGTTGAATTTCTGACTGCCTCGATTATGTTCGACGGAGTTAAGTTATTAAATATAACTATTAAATATCTTATAACTATTAAATATAACTATTGTAAATATCTGCAAATCTTTCAGACTTGGTTAAATCTACCAGACTTCCAGTTTACGTAACAAGATTATTTTCCGTGCCATTAATCATATATTTCGATTTTATATATGATAAAAATAATTTAGAAAAAAGTTTTGGCAATCAAAACATCAAATTAAGAAATATAACAGGATGTCTGTCAATTGTTCTAATTGTTATGATTTAATATACATGAATATAATGATACATAGGTATGTTTCGATCTTCTAAATATCGTAAATATATTTTTATTAATAAAAAAATTCATAAACGCAATGAAAAAAACATTGAAAGTCTTGGAAAAAAAGCCGTATACGACTTTACCAAAAAGACATTTAAAGATTAATATTTCATTTCACTTTTACAAATCATTTCACGAAAAGATTAAAAGATACAAAGACATTATTTTAACTCCGGTTTTTTCATATAATATAATTTGTTTTCGAAGTGAACTTCGTATATTACTACGTAATACATCGTAAAAGGTACGTTTGTAATACAAGTTGGAATCGTATTCCCCGGTTGTTCCTTTTATCCAGCTTACATCTGCCTGTTCGAGAAGAATAAGCACATCACGTGCCGCCTATTAATAACATCAGACGAATAAAACTTTCCGCGGTACCTGCGATTGTCATCCTGTGACGCGACAAATTCCGCAACGCCACACCAAAATCTCCCGAATCATCCTGATCATCCTGCCCCTTGCTACTATAGTAGCACTGTTTTGACTTTCACTTGAATATCAGCGCTCGCTCCTGTATGCTTCGATACGCCTTACGATTCGATTCAATTAATACGGCAATTGATATCTATACATGTAACGCTGTTACAGCTATCTAATAAATTCATCTCTTTCTACTTAAGAAATGACTTTTGATGAACTATCACAATATTTCGTGACATATCTCGAGACTAGCAAATTTAAATATCAAACTAATTGTCTATATGATTTTTTAATTTATTATAAAATAGAACTTCAAATATGGGACAAGATTATTTCAATAAATGAATAGTTCGGATAATAGAGATTCAATAAATATCTCTTACGTAGTTTCAGTAATAAGAGCTAACGGTTAGAAAACTAAAATCGAACATGTTGAGCGCCGCAGTTAGGATAATAGGAACACAGTTGTGAATTTGGATATTTGAAATTGTAATGATCATGAACTTGTTCGTATAATTTCCATCAACATAGATTGACTTTAATTTTGGTTAAACTTATTTTTCATTATTTTTTTAGTTTTAAGAATTGGAAAAAGATAAAGAGTAAGTTGAACCGAAATTAAAGTTAATCTACATTGATAGAAATGGACATAAATAGAGTGCAGGTAATTTTACTGCTGATAAGACGTTTTATATCCTGATAAAAATGTTGTCTAGATTATTAACATTTATAAATAATAAGTAAATATGAGAAAAATATCTGATTCGATTAATTAAAATTCTGGGTGAAAATAGACGAATTAGAATTTTCTGGTTAAATCTATTAGAATTCTAGATGAGATAACTGGAATTCTAATTGATGTAATCAGAATCTTCTGATTCATCCATTTTCAACCAGAACATTTTTCTTAGTACGTTAAGAAAGAGAAAGAGTTATCGGATAGATGTATAGAATTTCTCAAGAATCTAATGCTCGACTGGTCTTAAGCAGTCTATTCTCGTATCGTTTACCCTATAAAAATCACAAATGGCCCTATTCTTGTTCCTACGATCCCTTTTATCCTCCCAAATTCGTCGGAAACGTGATCAACATTGCAGAGTGGACTCTCATAATCTAAAGTCCATCTCCCCGCGGCTCTTCCTGCTCCTTCACGTATTCGTACGCGGGAAAACGGGCCCGACCAGTCACGGTCCGGTTCATTTCCCCGTGGGCCCTTGTGACGAGTCCCAGCAAGCTTAAACTCGAGAGACCTCGACGGGTCCCGCAGTGTCCTCTTCGGCACATGTCACCGCGTCATGGCGACCGCGATTTCGGGGCCCTGTCGTCCCGCGCGCGAGCGTACGTGTCGCGCATCTGATACAGCCATAACAAATGACATCGTCGAACCCCGGCGTATAGTCGCCGGTTGACTATCTCTTCATCTCGCGGACGATGACGACGGGGCAAGTATTGTCGGATACGACGCTGCCGCGGGCCTCATCGGGCCCGGGACAACACTTGGCCAGTTAACTTGAAACCAGTCGGTATAAGAACTGTCGTGAGATCGTTCACATTAACAAACAGTCCGGTTGGTCAGTACTTTCACCACGGTTTAAGGGTGACTTAAGCGGCCCCTAGTTAGAAGACATGACGCCGGGTTATGAGCTCGACGCCAGAGCCTCTCGGGGAGGACTTTCGTTGTAACACGTGTTGCTAACCGGTTCCACCTTAATTGTCTTAAACGGGCACCATCATAATTCTGAGTTTATCTCTCGAGGCGGCAGTGCCGTTCTGACTTGACGTCGCGACGTCAGCTTGCCCGGCGACTCCTCGTGATCTAATAGCGATTTAAAAATTGATGAAGCAACCGCGTATCCCCTCTCCTCCTTAGAAATAATATTACGAAAAAAAAATAACGGAGTTTTATAATAATCGCGAAAGCTGAGCAAACTCAACGTCGTCGTTATTATCATCTTGCTAAAAGCAACACAAACCTCCATGCGAAATGAAATATGATCGTCTGTGATTTATAATACAAGTGTCGACTTTTGTGTGGGCCAACCACTTTCTCAAGATCTTCACCTCATAAATTACGCAACGATCTTTTTTTTTCTCTTTCGTTATTATAGATTCTGCATCCTCATCTGTTTGTTCGTAACTTGTGCGCCATTCTAGTTTGTCATTTTTGCAAAAAGGTCCAACTCAAACATCCTTAATACGAAGAAACTTTGTTTTGGCTGTATTTTAGAAGGTCCAGGCGCGGTAAAACACGATACTTGATAAGATACGAAGAGCCGAAAAATTCGAGACCCCGGGTCGTGTCCTGACGATCGTGAAGGAAGAGGGCCGGGACTGAAATTAGGTTTGCGAGGCACGTTTCTCCCCCCCGTACGGCGGTGCGGCGCGAAGAGAGCGCGGCTTTCGGTTCACCGTGCGACGTGGTGTCAGGACGTTAACCGTGAAGTATCCATCACTGCCTTACCAAGAAACCCACGACACGACGATGTTCCGACTTCGGTGGATCAGGTTAGATAAATGTAATAGTCTATAGTTCAGCTTGCTAACAAGACTAGCCTCCCCTAGATCGAAGATAAGGTCCAGCGAGCGATCCAGCTGACTCCGGGTCCGCTCATAATGAGGCATAGTGGAAGCCGATTGCCGATTAGGGCATTCTTCGGCGATATTTCATCAATCATCGGAATCGCCGCCGAATTCGTTATGCGGTTGTGCGAAATCTGCAATATTTACAACGATTTCATAAAGCAAGAAATCACAGCAATCGCTTCATACTATTTATCTAAATGTTGAGAGAGAGAGAGAGAGAGAGAGAGAGAGAGAGAAATAGTTTTCATATTTTTGCGTCAAAGTAACGCAAAGAAGCTCAATCTTTTGTCTTTCGATTTGAAAAAAAAGACGACGCACGTAAAGTTGATATTTATTATACAGTTCATTATATAATATAATTTTAACATCAAAATTTGATCTAGAAAGCAATGAGTTATTGATATCAACGACACGTTTTGAATAATTTGTCGCGCTAACTTGATAAATATCACAAACAAAATGACTGTATCAATCATTGCAAAATAATTTCAGCAGGACATAGCCCGAAACGATATTAATTTATGTCTGAAAATAATCTGTTAAACGCAAGCCACTCTCTTTCGATTAATAATACCGATAACATTATTACCAGTCGTCCATCGTGTATACAAAGTGTTCCAAACCATTCCTTAAACGAATTCGAGTGTCCTTAAACGGCAGATCATTGACCAATTTAGAGTTGATTTCTCTTTAACGAGAGATCGAGGGCAATTTTTAATTTCAGATATCTTCGTGACGAAACATGAAATTGAAATTGAAATTACTTAAACAAAAATTGAAATAATTAGCTAATATCATTCTGTTACACATCTGGTATTCCGAAATTAAATTCGCACAAGAAATATTTTTCATTGATAGTTATTTGAAAATTACGTCTTGACATTTTTATTTAAGAAACATCTATTTCAAATTAATTAATGCGGTGAAAAAAATACTCGGTGTGTATTTTATTCGCCTAGAGACCGGATTTCTCAGATAACAATCCATCTCTTTCATAATATAACAAAATGAGGCTCGCAAGATGCACCAACACTCTTTCTCTCTCTCTCTCTCTCTCTCTCTCTCTCTCTCCCCTCTCCTCCTTCTTTCTCTTTCTCCTCTCTCTTTCTTTTTTCCCACGTGTTGATTAAGTTAAAATTTATTATTAAACCATACCGATATGTATTCCCGCGCACAACTTTACGACGAGGAGGCTTTAATTTCTTGAGGAACGCACATTAATCATTTATCGGTGATTAACTCGTAAAGCCGCCGATAAAACCGAGAACAGTCCTCGATATTATACACAACGACCAGCGAAAAATCGACATCAAAACTTTTAAATGTTTCTCGTTATGAGAGCTGAGCACTATTCGTTTAAGCCTATTTTAATTAACGATCTACAATTCATGTTAAATTTCGATAAAATTCTATAATATTTATAATATTATATGTACATATAATACAAAAGACATTCGAAGAACTATTAAAATAAACATACATAAAAATAACGATAAATAAAATTATAGAGTTAATCGAATAAATATATGTAGATAATAGCATGAGAAAATTCTTTAAATCATGATTCGCTATTAATTTTGTGATATTATAAATATCCTTATATTTTGCACATCAGTAATTGTAATTTCATTCATATAGCTTGTTTTATTGCTTCTTATTTTATTAATATAAAATAATATTTATCGAGATGGCGTTAGCGTACGGAGAATTTTTTCACAAACTAATAAGTAATATACATTCAGGGTATTTAAAAAAAATTCATTCAGAAATCATTCATTTATATTGTAGATTAGTACACGCACGATAGTGAGTAAAAAAGCCTTAGTAAACATAGATCAAAAGTTTAACTGTTTCTGAGATGTAAACAATTTTGTATGTTAATAACTGACTTACTATCTCTTTTATATGTTGTATCCGACATAAAAAGAGAGAAATTGAGATAAGTAACACTGATGGCCTATTTGGAAGAATTACAGGTCCAATGAGGATATAATCATAATATCTTTCTCATAATATCCAATCAATCGGTGGTTGATTGATATCAATTTACTGATAAATTTCGTGAAATTTTTAATTATAAAGCGTATATGAAAATTGAATCAGAACATTCAAGACGCGATTTGTAAACTGAGGTAAATCTACGATACGTAGAAGCCAATAGTCAGTTATGATATTAACATACAAAATTGTTTATATCTTAAAAATGTATATATAGTTTTCGATCTGTATATTCATAAAGCTTTTTTTTATTCAATAACTGTACTATCTACCATAAATCCTGAATGGTTTTTTTAACATCCTGTATATAGTGTATTAAAAAATTATTAGAATTTTTATTTCAAGTATTACATGGTATGGAATATTATAATATTTTTATTACATATATTGGTATAATCCGAGTAGAAGGTACTAACAGGATTTATATCGATTAAAATTAATCTACATTGGCAAAAAAAATGAACAATAATTAATAATTATGGAACAAGATAAATGTCCATTGTTTGTGTCCATTGTATTTTTTGATGCACTTCGTCAAGAAAAACATCTCAATTGACTCCGAATACTCCAAATCACGCGAAGAAAAACAAATCACTAGTACCGATATAATCCACGCACAATTTTATTGTTTTTACTACACTTTATGTAAATAAATGTTTCTAATTCTTTTTAGGAAAGAATTTTTCCGGATCATTTTTAAAAAATAACAATCGCAAAGAAAAATTTTTTACGAGCAATTTGAATGTGATCGATTTATGATTCGCAACTACGGCATATTTCGCGACTGATGTTTATTTCTATAACCAATATATATTAATTTTCATCTCGATTTAATTTACTCTTCATCTTTTTCCAGTTTTAAGAATTGGAAAAAGATAATGAATAAGTTAAGAAAGAGATTATCTAGATAGGTACAGAAATGGATATAAGAATGCCCGTTGCTACCAATATAGATTAATTTTAATTTTGGTTCAGCTTACTTTTAATCTTTTTCCAGTCCTAAGAATTAGAAAAATATGAATAAGTTGAACCGAGATTAAAATTGATCTACATTAAAAACGGATCTCCTTCAATTTCGATTAACACTAATCCGAGGTTGACTCAATCATCATGATTGTCAACATAAAAACTAAACGCTACAGTTTATGAGTTTTTAATGCACATGCGTCGGTTTCCAACCAGGAATATGGCTGCCTTCAATAAATTGAAATTGCAGGTTAAGTTAGCTGGTTAGATTAACTGGATCTCCAACCCATAAAATATAATTAATCAAATTAAGTTTTACTAAAAAATTAAATTAAATTTTTTTGGAGGCGCTATATAGTGTAGACTGTTATATTTGTATAAAGTATTTTCGTAATAAAGTATGCATTTGTGTACGTATATTATTAAATTACAACTTTACATTAATTACAATTTTTATTTAATATATTATTTTTTCATACATAATTGTTCAATTATAATTTTCATATAGTATTTAATCGATTATTATTTTTAATTTACTTATTACTGTTTAATATTATTATTATTAATGTGAATATTATCTTTATATAATGAGTTCGTTAACATTATATTATTACATACAGTTCGTTACATTATATTATTATATAATTCTGATTTAAAAATATACTATAAATAATTTTTATAACACGACCGAATTATGTCTTTTTTTTTCAGAAAAATCATTCTGTAACTTTATAAAAACTCAAATTTATAAGCGCCTTTCCAATTTACAACACGGCGGGTCATGTGACCTGGGACCCATTACATCAAAGGTGCTCAGTGTCTATATATACTAAGTCCACTGAAGTCTGCCGGTCAAAAGTTATACCAACTGCTTATGATGCAAATAGACTATTCATGATAATCATGATACTAATATTGCCAACTATGATCTCGAAATATCGAAGAGTTTAGAGTCACGTGATACGATACTATCGCAACTGTTCATTCTTGTCGCAGTGATGCCATCTGAAAATCTGAAATACAATATGTCCACATGTGGTTACACCACCTAACCTCATAAAACTTGTCAAACCAAAATAAATTTAATAATTCGAAAACAAATACGAAATTTTTATTTATACATATATTTCTCGGATTTCTAGATTTTTGTATGTTATTGATACAACAATTTTACACAAGAAATTAATGTTTTTCATAGATAAATTAGAGATTACTGATATACGAAAGGAATACAGAAATAATGTCTGAACAGGAAGAACTTGTCATCTGCGTGCCTGGTAATTATTTATTGATTTTTAGCGATGTCGATTTGCTTCGCATTAAATTAATTTTGCAATATTTTTTCAAGGCCAAAGGTTATGTGTAGCCGATAAGAGTAATGTAGCTGGTGCAGGGACATACGAGCAGCAAGGTTACATCTATTCGAAACTCGCTGGCATTGTAAAATTAGTGACAGACGACAAAGTAAAAATCTTCTGTTTGTATTTAATTCTTCTGAGCTGACTTCAAAACTTAATAATTACACTGGATCTATGAGACCTATTTAATTTATATTGACTAAAAGATACTAATTAATTTCAAGGAATCAAAATGAGACTTCATATAAAAAAAGAATTAGTACTAAATTTGTTTCAATAGCAATAATTTAAATTTGCAGATTTAACATTGTGGGTATTCATTCTTATTTTAAATCCATTTTTATTTTAAGATCCATTCTTGTATTAAGTAATGTCTTAAGATTTTATTAATGCAGCCTTCTGATAGGTTTATGGATGGTATTCATAGTTCGTTTTTATTTTAAGATTGTCTTAAGTAATATTTTAAGATACTAATACAGTCTTCCGATTGGTTCATGACTTCTTAAGACTGTACTTAAGACAGTATTGAATATAAGATCTGACTATGAATGACATTTTAAGACTATACTTAAGACAGTCTCAAATATAAGAACTGATTATAAATACTGGCCGAAGAATATAATTGAATAAGACCAAACCTACTGTTAAATCCAAAAGAATATAATTGAATAGGTCCAATAGACACATGTTATCTCTGGAGAGTTAATATTAGAATAGATATCTCTACCTTAATTTTTTATTTTCTGATTAACTTATGATACTTAACCAAATAATATAAAAATTCTATTTTTTTAATTATGGGTAATCACTGAATTGATGGTTTTGTAATGAGTAACTTTTAATATCACTCCATGAAATTATCAGTTTAGTAATTAATTATAATTAGAAAAACACAATTTTTATATCAAATTAAGCACTATTAAATTTAAATCATACATTAATCAGATAATGAAAAATCAGGCCTAAATCTTACATTATTATAGACTCGTACAGTGGAAGTACACAGTATAACGGAACAAAGCATCGTTCCTGCACCAGGAGACATTGTGACGGCCATAGTCACTGTAGTGAATCAAAGATTTTGTAAATGCAGTATCAAGTGCGTAGGTGACATAATCTTGACGAGACCTTACAGAGGAATATTAAGAAAGGAGGATGTTCGAGCAATTGACAAAGACAAACTAGAGATGTACAAGTGCTATCGACCTGGAGATATTATTCTCGCGAGAGTTGTATCCTTTGGCTTCATTCTAAAACTAAACATTTCAAGGATTAAATCTATAATTTTTCTTATACCTCCTAATAGATGCCAATGACAGAAATACATACTTATCAATTGAGCACCGCAGAAAATGAGCTAGGAGTAGTTATAGCTCACAGTGACGAAGGTAAAGAATCAGTATATATTTTCTTTGTTGGTTTATTTTAACTTGTTATCTTACAGGTGTAGTTATGGTACCAATCAGTTGGACACAAATGCAATGTCCAAAATCTTTAAGTAAGGAATTCCGTAAAGTTGCTAAAGTTGTACCAGAACACATCGCGGCAGAACAAATTGAATAATAAATTACGAGTAATCAACTTTTCGATTGTACAATATATTTTAGATATTTAGATAATTATAAATTTTTATGTATAAAAGAATTTATATAAGTGAACATAATTTTTATATATTAAAGATCAATAATTTGGAGCAACAAGTAAAAACGTTCTCAAATATTTAAATTGAAATCCTTTTATTTATTTTTTTTTTATTTGATTCATCAACATTTGATTCATACACAGCCATAAAGTCTAATTTTCATTGCTATTAATATGATCCTGGTGAAATTCTTTGTCTTATAATTTTTCAGAACTTTTATGTAAAGCACTATCACAAATTGATATAAATGTTCTATCTAGAGCTAACAAATATAAATTAAAAAACAATTTTATTGAAAAATATTTTTATAACAATTTTAATATTTTATTTAGTCCTCTTTTGATTTTTATTGCCTTTTTTTATTGACTTTTTTTCCAGAAAACTCAATAAATTGCTTTATACTTGTTACGGATAAATATATTAAAAATTTTTTTATATATATCTTTTCTCCCCACCTCTTCTGTTGATTGACATTCTATGATAGTGGGTGGCAGCACTGTCAGTATTTTAATGTAAATATTTATTGTATCGATGAATGCCTGTTTAGTGTTTCGTTCGAACATTTTACATTACATTGATAAAGTAGCGACACAAATAAGCAAAAATGACAGAAACGTCATTTTTTAAACCGTCAGATACTGAATCGCTGAATTATACTCAGGGTAAGCACTCATTGCAATTTATGAGGTTATGTATTCGACTTATATATGTGCTATGTGTATATACAATAGAAATATACAGATAAAAAAGTTTAGTTATAATATTCTATACTGTAATTGTTCGAAACTCATTAGCGCAAATGGCAAATTAATGCCAAATAAATATGACATTGATAATTTAATGCCAAATAAATATGGCAGCCTATGAGTTCAATATTATTAAATTGCTTATTAATTTCATTTGTGATACTCCTATTAGGATTGCGTTTCAAAACTGAAAATTAAATCCAATGTGCAGTTTACAAAATTGAATATGATATAAGTTCACATCGAATTATTTAAGTGCCAAAGATCCAACTTGATCATTCAAGGCTTTCATTTCCTAATTGTTGTGTATTCATATTATAATTTTAAAAGATATTTTGATAAATTTAACATTATTGGCTAATTTTATCTATTGCATTGTTGTTAATATAATATTTGCATAACCTGGTGAAATTTTTTTTTAAATTTATATAATTTTTCAGAATTTTTTAGAATTTCTGTAATTCAATAAGTTTTTAAAAATTTTCAAATCTTTTGTACAAATTAGAACATTTTTCAGAAATTCTGCTTATCATTTTGCTAAAAGTTCATCTTTTTTAGAATTTTTCAGAAATATGAATTCTGAAATATATTATAAGATTTCTAAGATATAACATTCTATAATTTCTAAAGATTTATAAAAATCTGAAATTATTTAAAATATTTTTCCAGAAATTTTCATAAATTTAAAGATATGATAAATTCTTAAAAATCATATGAGATATTATGAAAATTTTTTTCTTCAAAATATTGACAAATAATTTCATATTAAATGCAGTTATTAAGTAAGATTAATCATGCTTTATACAAAATAAATGTTAAACGAAGTTTTGAATGGTTTGTATAGAAATTCGGCAGATGATGCATGGATTTGGTGATAGCAGCGAACCATTGTTCGAATCTGCAAAGATTATAGAGGATGTCGTGCTACAACAAATGAAAATAATTGTCAGAAGGGCTTGTGAAATAGCAGATAGACGAGCTAGTTCGAAAAAAAGTAATATTATTAATGGAGAAGATCTTCTCTTTTTATTGCGTAAAGATAAGATCAGGCTTCAACGCATTGTGAAATATCTTGGTAAGTAAACAGCAAAATTTTTGAATTATAAGGTCTATTTTTTATTACTGCATTAAAAACTTTCAATTTCACTTTCGCCAAATTTTAAATATACCGAATGTATCTGAAATAACTCCCACTAATCATACAATGCTATTCCTAATAAAAAACTGAGTCGGAAAGTCCTCTACTATTTTGTAATTTTTATAATAATTAAGAAGATATTAATTTCGAAAGATTACCGAATAAAATCGATGTATATTACAATTTTAAGATATTCTTTAGTATTCTTTATGAAATATCTTGAAGATATTTCTTAAAGAACTCTTAAAGTTATACGTCGATTAAAGTTATACGTTCTTATACGTCGATTTTAGACATTGACTCATTGAGTGATTAAAGAAAAATATTGCAAAATAGTAGAGGACTTTTTTACTCAGTTTTTTATTAGGAATACTGTATGATTAATGAACGTTATTTCAGATACACCCTGTATATATCTATTTCATTTTAAGTACAAGTGTACTTTATATATATATATATTTCTTTTTAAAAATACAAGTGTAGTGTTAGTTCAGCCATAAGAATAGACTTATGTATATACCATTATTCCTTACTTAGAATCAAATTTTTCGTTTTTCAGAACTCAAAGAATTAGGATGCTCGGTTCAAAAACTTATGACGGCGAACGATGTGCCGCAAAATGTCACAGATCCTGAACAACTGGATAGTGCCAAGAAAAAAGTGCCGTTTCAAAGTTTTTTAGAACAGATTGACAACACAGGTGAACTTCTGGAAAATTCATCCTCGGTAGACGATGTCAAACGACGTAGATGCATTCGTGCAGACATCGCGTCGAAGTCCATGGACGAGGTGCATTACATGAAATTCAGCAAGGCGCGTCGTGTGTCCTTTGCGAACAAAAATCGTCACAAATTCAGCGATTGGATTTGCGCAGATGGTACTATCTACTCTCGATTAGAATAAAAAATGTATATAACCTACATCATTATTTTAAATACTGTATTTATTTAATTATAGGTGATGTTACTGTATCAAAGCAAGCATACACAATCTTATCTTACCTTGCATATGAAACAGTTGCTCAAATTGTTGATCTCGCATTCCTAGTCCGGCAAGATCAGAGTAAAATGCACGGCGATGCCATAGATCGGCAACGACTCAATTACATTAATCCATTTACATTTAAGCCGCGCTATCACAGCAAGGTACATATTATAATTGTTAAAAAAAATCGAACTAACATAGAATAACATAATATAATAATGTATATTGTTTTCTATAGAATTTCGTAATGAAACCGTTAACTCCCTCGGAGATAACTGAAGCCCTGAGAAGGTACTGGTCTCCACAGTTAGATATGACAGGTCCATTTAATAGATGGTCTATGAGAAGACCACACTTGAAACTCCTTTCATGTTAAATGTAAAGATTTGAAAAAGGTAAGAAGCTCAATATAACTTAACATGTGCAACGCTAAAATTGACTCGTATTTATTGACATTTTCTTGATCTCTTGTACATATTTTATTTTTCTAAATTCTGACTTTACACAAGATCATATTGTTCTTTTTTATCGCTTTCTTTTTATTATATTATAAAAACGAGTAAAATTATCATATGCAATAATAATTATACAGATATTTATGATTTTCCTTAAAATAATTACAATTCTCTGTACAATTTGTATTTGGTATGTATATTATAGTCCCTGATTGCTTTTTAAATGATAAAAGACTGTTATTATATTATTACTTGAGATTACTGCCAGAGTGATACATTGTACTTTTCATAAAATATTCGAATCTTTTCTTTACACAAATTACCCACGCTTTGGCGATACAATGTAATACCTTAAAACCTAATGTGATGTACTTATTCTACATCACATACTCGTATATTCTATCTAATCACTTGCGAGTTTAACACAGTGAATAAAATATTATCTACAAGATCTTTAATTAATATCAGTAATTGCCTATTTGTTTTATGAATTTACACAAATGCTAATTTTATTTCTATATCATGGTGAAAGTAGTGTTGATACTCGTGCTTTCCCTTCTGCACCCCCGGTTATACAAGTTCCAGATTGATTGGCAGTCGACCAGTCGCAGCATAGAGTACCTTTGTGTCCGCCTAATTCTAAAATCTTTCCTTGCGCGCCTGGTGGCATCTGATGAAACAGGAAGGTCGGTTTAATATATAATATTTAAAAAATAATACAGAATAATATACCAGAATATAGAAAAATATAACAGAATAAGTTTTTAAATATTATATAATCAACTGATATTAAACATGTATGCATATAAAATACCTTGTATATATTTCCTCCAGTTTGTGTGCAGAGTAACATATAATTGCCAGTCTGATCAAAAGTAAATAATTTTCCATGAACGGGGTTCTTCTCGATTTTAATTTTGGTCTCCCACAAGATCTTCCCAAAGTGATTCAAGCTCCTTTGACATAGTTTACCGTCCTCACTTTGCGCACATATATTTGTAAAATCATTAATTAATTCTATGTCAATTATTGGGCTAGAGTGGCAGTTGAGATTGTCTATTATCTCGTTTCGCCTCAGATCATGTATGAGTATATTGCCATTGGACAATCCCGTGATAAGTAATTGGCCATTATGATTAAAAGCGGAACATAAAGCAGTAACGTTCTGCTCTAGCGGCAATGTTCTTTCGAGCTTCTTTGTTTTTATATCGTATAATAATAATTTACCCTCATTGCCATCCGATACAGAGCAAACAAAGGTAGATTCCGTCGGATTGCAGATTAAAGTAACAATCCGCGAATTCTCGTGCTGGATCTCCCAGAGCGTTTTACAGTCTCGTGTGTCATGCAATTGGATTAAACCATTATTGTCGCCATGCAGAAAATAACGTTCATTTTTCGATATCCAATCCAGCGAGGTGATTGCTTTGTTAAAATTTGCCGTAGAGGAAGAGAACGTAGTAACAGTCCTAATACAAATAGATAATAATATAGATAGTAAGAATTACATATTAATGTTACATTGATAGACAAAGTCATATGTATAAACAAATTTCTTACTTTGGTGAAGGAATCGGCGTCCATACTTTAATGACACCATCGGCGTCGCCCGTTGCGACATACGATCCACTCGCATTACTTTTGCATTGAATTATAGAGGTTTTGTGTTCTGTATACTCTTCCTGTAAACGTCATGCATATTGCATAAACATAATTAATATAATAGTAGAAATAGTAAAAATTTCCTGAGATTAATAATGTTCTTTAACCTGACTTAAAAGAATATAACTGGAGTCTATTTTTTCCTTAGTTTTTCTTTCGATAGCAGTGTCTATAGAAGAGTCTCTTTTCCTAGAACTATTTAATCTTGAATCACAGCTGATGCTCCTCTTAGCGACCGCCTCGGACTTACTGATCGAATTCACCCGTCCTTTCGTATTCGTCCGTTTAGTCGAGACCATCTCAGATTCCGCATTTTTTTTTACGTTTGTTGCAGGCTTTCTACTTAGAAT
This sequence comes from Acromyrmex echinatior, assembly GCF_024713525.1. Taxonomy (NCBI): domain Eukaryota; kingdom Metazoa; phylum Arthropoda; class Insecta; order Hymenoptera; family Formicidae; genus Acromyrmex; species Acromyrmex echinatior. The sequence continues at coordinate 23,212,385 of NC_141852.1, forward strand.
TGGACTGGATCCACCGCCAATATTTCTTATGAGATTCCTCAGTGTCTTTGGATTTTCCAGTAATGGCGACTCTCTATTTATAAATATCATTAATTATATTTATATTATAGAACTTGTTTTATGAAATATAACGAACATACTGAGCAATAATGTAAAAATCATCCATAAGGGGGGGTTGTTGAGGTGCCGGACCTGGATTCACATCCCATACACTTTCTATTTTAACAGAATCACTCAACCGTTGCCTCAATGTTTCATTCTCCTCTTGCAATCGTTTGAATTTATTTGTGTCTTCATCAATTGTGAGTAATGTTGGCTGGGGCATACACTAAGATAACAGATTAAATTTTTCATCATTTGTATCGTATTTCATATAGCATATCTTTTATTTTATTTTGTTACAACACGAAAGTTGTCTGTTTTCTGTAGCTGAACTGGTACACTTTTGAAATTTAAAGTGAAATAGATTTATATTTGATATTTGGCAAAAGGGAAAAAGAAAAACCTAGTGCAGTCTAGTGCACAAATAAAAAAACAAACCTATTATGTAGTTAAATGCGTTAAAAATTCCTTATAGGCATATTCAATTGGATAATGCACTTCTTCTGTTTTCTTTTATTTAAATCTGTCTTTTATTACTTATGTGAAGAAACTGATTTTACCTTTGTAATGTGATGGAAGTGCTTTTTTTACTTACTTGAAAAATTGTTGCTAAAAAATTATGTAAGGATACCAACATAGTATCGTGCCACTGCTTACTAAAATGGACTGAGTAAATTGGATTGTCTTCAGGATTTTTGATAAAGGGGAAAGCTGCAATATCACAAAGCATACAAGTTAATCTTCTAAGTCTGAAGTATTATAAATCCATAAATGAATATCAGAGGCATACCAAACCATTCCTTCCATTCTGAATGACCATGTAACTCTGGTGTCATTTTGGTGAAAAATTCTTGTATTTTGTCTTGCTTGCCATTCACAGCTGCGTTCACCAAGTACATCTTTAGTACAGAATTCTCCAACTTTCTAATCGCAGGCGTAAAATGGCTTTCCAATCGGCAAAACATTCTAGTATCAAAATGTCCCCATAATTCTCTCAGCGACGTCAGATCATATGTATATATGTATTGCATTAATTGATCGATTATTTTATCTACCTGCTCAATCAAACATTGTCGAATATTAAACTATCTTTCTGATATCGATATAGAATTTTTTTATTAATACTATCTGTTCATAAACAAATATTTCAGTACATATGTAACACTTTGAACAAAGAACATGATAAATATATAACAGCAGAATAAAACATATAGATAAAAATAAACAGTCGCACAATTATTCCGAACGCATTTATCTCGTTTTTGTTATAAGGCATATTCTTATTTGGTTGGATGCTTTGTTATTTTGCTGTAATCATTCTCACCCTAAATCCCTTTTCCTTTTCTGCTTTCAGATCGTTATCAAAGGCCTTTAAGGTCTGACTAAAACCCCTGAAGAGCAAGTACTCCTTTACCAATTCATCCACATATTGCACGTGAGACATTTTCCCTCCAATTTCTTTGAAATGTTATTTGTTCGATACAGCTTGACAGCTGTATACTGTCATCCTTCAGCCATCTTGGTTCTCCACACACTGAACTACTACACCATACTACACTGAACTGGACGCACAATAAACATGAAACACTTCGCTTGGATGTAGGATTGCCAACAAAAAGTCTTACAATAGAAAGGTATGTGAGAGTTTATATCGACTAATTTTTCGATCCATCGAACAATCGAAAGCATCTATTTAAAAAGAAATTATGTTTATAGAGAAATTATTGTAAAAAAAGTACAAAACATTTTAATATTATTTCATATTAAAAATTAAAATATTTTAATTAAAATTAGGAAAGAAAGAAATTAATTATTTTTAAGATACATGAAGTACTTTGTCGGTAAAAAAAGAAGTTTGATTAAAAAACAAGAATAAAATGTCATAAAATTATAAGATGCATTTGGAGAAAAATGAACTATAATTTTATGAAAATATAAAGTATGATATTATTTGAAAAAGAAAAACAAAATATAAAATGAGGCTCGAAAGAATCTATCAGTGAAAAATATACAAAAGCTCAAGAGACTACATTAGCTATTCAGATGCACAGAAAACTCTTTATTTTCGTGTGAATGTAACAAAATGAATAAAATAAACGTTTCGTCCTTGCAATTCGGGTTTTTATCAACATAAAATATAAATCAAAATGACATAAGTAACGCAAATTCCAAGATGGTGATACAATGTAGCTCGTTTTCTTTATCCAAATGCTAAATTAGCTGTAATGTATGGATAGCCAAATGATTATCAAAAATATTAACTTATACAATAATAATATAAAAATTTACATAAAGTAAAACCGAAGTCATATACATTGCGTCAATAAGTAGAATCACATCACTCATCAGATTATCAGATTTGTTATGTAGCCATTCAAAAGAAACACGAGAAACAAAAAAATTAGAGAATTATTAAAATCATTTGTCTGAATTTTAATTTTATTAACTTATTTTTACTAACTTTTATTCATTTTGTTACATTTACACGAAAATGAAGAGTTTTTTGTGCATCCGAACAGCTGATGTAGACTCTGACGGCTTTTTTTATATTTTTCATTGAAAAAGAAAACTTTGCTAAAAATGAAAAGAAAGAATTAAACGTCATAAAAATTATAAAATTATTATATTTAAAATAACATTACTTATTTTTAAAAAATATACAGCATCTGTTCTGAAAAAGTTTAATTAGAAACAAAAGAAAAAAATATCATAAAAATTATATTGTATATATTTGACAAGAAATTAATTAATTTAAAAAAGTATTATCTTTAGAAAAAGAAGCTTGACTAAATACAAACAAAATAAAGAAATGCCATAAAGATGATGAATTAAATAAACTATAAAAAAATTTTTTAATACTAAGGACAAACAACTGAGAGCATCATTGTTAATAACTTAAACAAGTTTAATAATATTTTTTAGTATATTTACTCTGTGAAACTGTATTATCCTTCTTTTATTCTCAATATTTTTGATTGAACGTTTTAACTTTCGGCTATTTTCAACAAATTAACTAATTAGATAAAATTATCAGAGCACTTTTGATAAACTTAAGTGATTATGCAAGTGATTATGTTGTGAATGTCCTATCTCGATAGTTATATGATTGTTAAGATCAATTCAGCCAAGAGTGCATTAACATTCAATATCAATATAAGTGAGAAATAATCCAAATTCTAATAGATAGTCATTAGACAATCAGTCAAGATATGCAAAATAAAGATGATGAATTAATATTATATTTAAAGAGAAATAAATTATTTAAGAAAGCATGATATTATATTATTATAGAAAAAGTTTGATTAAAAACAAGAAATATAATAAAAATAACAAACGCCAAATTATGGATTTTTATATAATAGAAAATAAATGCGAATTAGTCTATTTGTTTTAAACATTTATTTTGTTTAATCTTGTTCGTCCCCCAAAGACAACAATTACGTAGATGCTCTTTGTACCAAGGATTCGAATCAGAATACATATATATGCATTAGATTGTATTTGATTATTATCTCTTGAAAGACAATCACAATCGCAAATTAGAAAATTACCGAGAATATCTTTGACATAAAAGCCCTTTTCAATTGAATCGTTTGAAACTAATATTAAAAACTAGATTTTCCATATATAAGTAGATATATGCAAAGAGGTCAGCACGTCTCTGACAAGATAGACTTGAGAAGGAAATATTTATTTGTACATAAATTCGATGAATAATTACAATAATATTAATATCTTATTACAGCGATTTATACATTTAGCTCATTACATGGATTTAATTTTCAACGAGTTGTAAAATGACAAAAACGCTATACATTCATCACATCACTTTTTCGCTTGTTTTCAAGAAAAATAATATTCCTGCCGAGTAGGCATTATTATATATATTTTAATTGTAAATTGAACTGTATCACACACAAGAATCTTTGGCATATAATTATTGTAAGGTCCAGTTTCACAACTCACGGTTAATTCTTAATTCGAACTTATTCATTATCTCTTTTCAAGAATTGGAAAGAGATGAGAAACAAGTTGAACCTCGGTTAAAAATTAACTGTGAGTTGTGAAACTAGACCTAAAAGTTTAACAAATGATCTCAACTTCGAAAAGGCACGAGTGTTTTTTGTCTTCATCAGCGAAAATCGAAATTTTCCCGACATACTTTGAGTTCTTTATAAATACAATTACATCCTGCAACGATACACTCGCAGCAATTACGAAAAAAAGAGATTTAATAAATAATTAAAAAAATTTTTTGAATTTTCAATCTTGAAATTTTAGATTCAAAAAGAGAGCTTTAAATTTTTTGCAGATATTAATTTGAAAATTAGTTATTGGAATTGTATGTATATGCAGCAAGTTTCCGTTATTTTTTAACATAAATTTTTTAATTTATTTATTTCTTACTTATTTTTCTAAAAGTAGGTGAGATATCATACTGAAAGAATCAGCAATTATCACATAAAATGTGTAAATTAAACATGCTTTTTATACGAGGAGGATAATAACTTTCTGTCACATCCTCTCACAGTCCTAACGAGAGGATTGTCAAAATTGTAATTTATCGCAAAATAGTTTATCGTAAATAAACGATTAAAACTTAGGATTAAAACATAGATCAATGAAGTAAATCGTCTTACAAATTCCGCACAGAAAAAGACTCGGAAGGAGAAATCGCAAAATCACGCGATAAAATCTATAGAATATACAAAATACAATTTTTCCTTATATTTATTGTCAATAGACACTACGAAAAATAAATCGCGAGTTGCATTGTTACCCGCGAACATTTGGCAAAAACGACTGCAGAGTAGCGACAGTTTTTTTGTTTTCGATGTGTATTACTTTGACAAAAATAGATCATCTTAATTCATCATATTCATAATTATCTACACATTATCTGGAGACATCACTGTAACAGGCATTGACCGTAGATTGGGAAATTGCACTAATTCGCCAATAGCTTTATGGAATATAAAATAGGAGATAATACACAACATAAATATAAAATAGAATGTAAATATCATTGAAAATAGAAAAAAATATGGCATGTTTAACATTTATATTTATATTTACGATGTCATAATCATAAAATTTCATATTTATTATTATCTACAAATTCTATAAATATATCATGAAATTCTAAAATTATTTTTAAATTCACAAGTCCAAAATTACAAAATAAAAACTAATAAGGAACAATTGTTATTCCATTCCACTATTGGTGTAACACATAACTTTTCATCAAATCTTCCCCTCAAAATTTTTATAAACCCAGTCTACGGAACTCTCGTCGGAAAAATGCAATTAAATTACAATTGTGCGTATTTCGAATCAATTAATTTTGACATTGGATTATATATAATTGTTTTACATACGAATTTTAATTGTTTATCTTTTTGAGCTCCATTTTTTCGGGCACTTATCAATCACGATGACAGACACAATAAGATCTCTAGCTTTCATAAAATTACTAATCTGTATTTTTGCGCATCTCGAAAATACATATACATTTGAAAAATTTATCCTCTTATAGAAATCTAATACTGATCAATTTAATACTGAAAGATAATGATTAATTACTTATTTTGAGCATTAAAAATACTATTGTTCAGTTGTAATAAATAAATAATAAATAATAAACTCGAGATAAATAATAATTACTAACATCTTTCAATATTAAATGGCCAATATTATATTTCTGTCAAAGTATTCGAATTGATTTCCACGATATAGACGGACGATTATAGACGGACGTGTAGTGCTTCAAAGATTTCATTGCCGTGGACCGCCGAGACAATCGGGACCGTCTTTGAGAGAAATTTGGGTATCCAGAATCTAAAAGTATTAGATTCCGTGAGATTAATTAGATCTAATTAAAATTTCCAATGTACAATTTTGACAAATGTTAAAAATTCTAAAATCGATTATTTTCGCCGCATTTCTCTGCAAGTCTCAAATGTAATGACGGTCCTGATTGTCCTTCGAAGTTTGATTGCGTGCGTAATTACCACATGTCATCATTGCGTTGCATAAGCCAGCGGACGATTATTCTCTTAAGGTCGAATAAAGAGAGAAATAGAAAGAGAGAGAAAGAAACATTTCGTGAAACAAGCTCGATCGAGACGCATAAAAATTCCTCCTGAAAAAAATGCATCTATAGGTCAACGTCCTCCTGCTTTGCTTTGGGCGCGATCTTTTCATCGCTCCCAGACTCCTTCACGCTTAAGTGGACGTCCGCGACTTCGACTGGCGGCGGCGGTGCCGGTTTCACTGAGTTGTCATCCTCGGCGACCTCAAAACCGATCGTGGCTCCGATCTTTTGGCTCGCCTGCTTGAATGAATCCGATAGCATCACCTACCAACATGCGATTAAGCAGATTTAATTATTTATTCAATCAAATTTAATGATTAAAATATTATTCTACCGCATTTTTTCCCATCAACGGTTTTAATTTTTAATGGCTCCTTGGCTATTAAATCGATATAATAATTTTTTTGTAAGTTGATGAATATATAAATATACCAAAAAAATATTGTGCTAAATGCGAAGTACTAAATATACATAAATACACCGAAAATATTGTTCTAGTTTGAGATTATTCAACGAAGCTACGTGATTATCTCCGTGTTTTGATATATCATTAATTGCTTCGATAAAAAAAAATATTAAAATGTTGATAAAATTATTAAATAGTATATAAAGATTTGTTGCATAACAGTATGATAATTGAAACGATTATAATATTATATAAAAGATACAATTATTGTTTTACACGATTACAATGATAATTACAAAATTTGTAACATTAAGAAAGATTATAATGCACTCCAATGCACTTTCTGTAAATATATAATCAAAAATATATCCTAAATGAAAAAAACATTTTAAAAAATATATAAAAAACAAGTAAAATGTATATAATATATCAACATCTGCGGTTGGTCTTGATTGAATTTATCATTTAAAAAAAAAAAAAAGAATTGCTTACCTGCACGACGTTGATGCACATGGATGTGAGCGCCAGACCGAACACCAAGTATACTATTGAACCCATCATGTATATGGGATGCTAAATCAATCAATCAATGAATCCATTTAGTTCCGTAAATCGTGGATCTCGCAATATTTGTAACTTCATTAACTACGATTTACTTCCTTAATTAACGGAACGATTACGAGTGAAAATAAGCTTGTGAGGAATAACGAATACAGGTGATATACAGCTTCTCATTGAGAGAGATCTTATATGTCAAAAAGCTTACCATCTGAACGCCACCGTGAAAAAGAGAAACATGAGAGTAAATTAATCATTTGCTGTATAAGATGGAAACTCTGTCGTGAGATCGCAAATAAAATTCGAGAGGTGAATTCAAAGAGGCGCTAAGAGCAAATGAAATGGAATTCGTGGATTCCTAACATAGCACATGGCGAATGCTAAATAATTGAGAATGCTACTTATAAGGAAACACAGAGAAGTATCCTTCTCTGATTTAATATGTTGTAGTCTAGATCTAAATATAAAAGAAACATTTTTTTTTTTTAAGTGCGCCTATACGCACTTTTAAGAAAACACTCCTTTGAAAGAATCAGTTATTTTTTTTCGAAACGAATATTATTAAAACTATAAAAACCGAAAAAACTTTTTTACATAAAAAGTGAATATGATTTTAAGAATATTTTATAATAATAAAAAATTTCTTTTAATTTATTTTTTATATTTATATAAACCAAATCTTTTTATTTAAAAACTTATTTATTATTATTAAAATACTCTTAAAATCATTTAATTTTATTTATTTTCAAAAAGGTTTTTATCTCTCTAATTTCGACGATATTCGAATAAAATTAACTACAGTTGAGTACTTCACTCCCTAAAAGTGTATGTACACGTATAGTATAAAAGAGTCTGTTATTTTAATTTAGATTACAACATATTAAAATCGAAAGGAACATTTCCCCATATTTCTTTGTTAAATAAATCTGCTAATTACATAACCTTCCACTAATTTCACTCGAGTAACTCTTATTGATCAATATTTCGGTTTCGTGCGATTTACCTCACGACTTACATTGATCATTACTCATGTCTATCGAAGTCGATGAAGAAATCACAATACAAATTTTTATCTACGAATTTATGAAGAGTATTATTATTAATTATTTGTAAATTATTAATTATTTGATTCGACTGAATAACATTTAATTCGAAAATAATTACCTTTGGCACGTAATCGCCGAAGCCGATAGTGCTCATGGAGATGAAGACAAAGTAGAAGCTCTCGAAGAAATTCCAGGACTCCCACAAGGAGTATAAAGTAGCTCCTATGAAGATATAAGCCAGGAGAATGACAATTGCCACCGAAATCGGCAGATTAAACTCGTCATCGACGATGTATGCCGATAATGCCGGCGTACCCGGTGTACCCGGCGTATTGGCGTCCACATTCAAAACCGTCTGTGGCTGCTGGATCTGCTGCTTCTGCATCTCGTCGATTTCCTCTGGATTCATCTGCGAGGGCCGTCGTAACTTTGCGAGATCGTAAACGAGTTGCATGCCCTTCATGACTTCCTACGATTAACACAATGGACAAGATGAAATTGTTAAAAATCATAACAATAGAATAAAACACAATAAATAAAGATGCATAATCGAAAGATGCGGAATCTCATGCTACCTAGAAATCTAAACCTGAATAGAGATAAAGATAAGGAAAACTAGAATACAGTGTAATGTAACGGCAAGGAGAATAAAGCTGAAATTTAAAGACTATTAAAGCCAATTGTACCGATTGACACTATCGGCTTTAATTGGGGACACACAAGCTTTTTAAATAAAACAAAATAATAATAATAAATTAATTAATAAAATAATCAATAAATACATTTAAAAATGCAAACTAAATTAAATATAAATAATATAAATTAACTAATTGTAAGTAATAAAGGAGAAAAATGCTGAAAAACTAAAAAAAAGAAACAAATAAATAATTACACAATACCAAAAATGAAAATAAAGTAATAAATAATTATGTAATTTTTTAATATAATTAAACATAATTTAAATTTGTTTAAATAATCCTTGCAAGTCTTCTTTTTCTCTTGTTATTCTTTACAGTTTTTATAGACATTAACTTTTACTTATATGAAATTATTAATCGATGAATGGACTAAGCAATCGAAGATAAAAAATAATGCAACAAAAAAAAATATAAAAAATATACTAAAAATGTACGATATTATAAATCGAAGAAATTGTGGAAAATTCTGGGAAGTTGACTTAATTTTTTTTTTTAATTGATAATCTTTTTCTCGAAATAATTTTTTCTTACAATTAAATCATTTTACCTGGACAGGCACAGTGCGACGGACTTTGCGACAGCTACCAGTGTAATATAGTCTTCTCACAAATGCCCATAGGAATTTTATACCGCGTGTGAATAATTTACCAAAGTCGGCCAAAATGATGAGAAACATTGGGATGCCGAAAATTGCATACACAATCGTGATGGCTCTTCCTGTGTCCGTACTTGGCGAAATATGTCCATACCCTGTAATGAAAAATCATTAATTATAATATCATCATCAGCTGTACTATATTGATATGATTTATTATAGATTGATTGATTTAGGGTATATTGAAATTTATGTTTAATTTTGTTACATGTTATATACATTAAATATAATATAAATAAGAATACGAGTTATGTTTAGCTATTTTTATTTATATATTTAATATATTTTTGTATATATATAATAAATACAAAATATATATATAAATAAAATATACAATATATACATAATTATATAAAAAATATATGTATATGTGTATATATTGTATATTTTATTTTATTGTAATGAATATAATTGCCAAGTTTAATTGTACGACGCGTACATGGAACGACATCATAATGATCATGATTTATTTTGTTTACGTCGGTTTCTGAATCGTCGTTGCAAAAGCAGCACGTTTACGCACATCGCGAGTAAAGTCTAAGTTTAGATTATTCAGAGCTAAGGCAGTTGTTCTCTCGTAAACAAGCTATAATTGCCTTATAATTCAGTGAATGCAATCGAACGATTCCATTTATACGATCAACGTATAATTTAAATTTAAATTTGAATGTACTTTTTCTGCGAGTTTGTTATCTAATTGGAAAAAACCATGCTTACTGTGAACATTGCACAATGCGAGCCAACGACGTCGAGCTTCCGAAGTTTTCCTTACGTCTATGATCCAAATTTATTGCGTCTCGGCGATCAAGATGATAAACAACAGTTACAAATTATTTAAACGAATTAAAAAAAATATGTTTTTTAAAATATCGTGAATTTGTTAATGAATTTAAATAAAGATATGTAAAAATTTTAATTTTTTATTTTATTATTAGCTTTTTGACAAAGAGGAGTGAAAATTGATATACTTTAGACAAATGCTTCGACTTTTTTAAATTCGTATTTTTTTGCCGACGTCTTACGCATGTTTCTCTTAATAATTTGTATGTAGACGCAGATCATCATATTTTATTGCATTTGTCAGAAAATCGATATGCAATCCATAAAATATTTTATATCAAATTATTCGAGAAACATACGTAACAAACTTTTACAACACAGTTATCTTACGTATAATAAACATAGTTGTCTTAATTTTGCTTCTTCTGAACACAATCATCATTGATATAATAGATATCATTAGTTTCTCGGAGTAATCAATATTAAATTATCAACTATTTTTAAGCTACGAATAATGATAATTTATTGACATGATATTTATTTAATGAAACCTATATATATATTTTTTTAAAGAAAATATTTTTAATTCAAAAGAAGAAAATACGAAACATTTTTTTACCATTTTTAATTTGGAATATAAAAAGAAATTTAAATAAATATTAAAAGTATTTTAGAGAAATGCTTTTTTATTTACTTCTTTTCTCTTTAATAACATTTCTATTTATATAAATTTTTTTATTTTATTGTCTAACTTGTTAACAAATGTTAGATGAAATATTCTTAATGCTTGTACTATTAAATTATTTTAAAAACTTCAAAGAAGCTGAAGAAACTTTTTTAGAAAGTTTTACATATAATATTTTCAAAATTGATATTGCCTAAAAATAAAGAAAGGCTTCTAGAAAACGATCTCTTCACGTCAGGGAAATTATTCCCACCTTGAGCCTTTCCCAAGACAATGTGTTCTCACCGATAGTGGTGATGACAGTAAGACAGTATACGACAGCATTCAAGAAACTCCAACTTTTTTGACCGCTATATGTATGCAAGCCAGCTTCGTGAGCTGTGTGAAGCTGTTCCTCGAATTCCATCAGCTTCCTGCGCGCCATGCTCTTCCAATCGTCCTCCCTCAAATTATGACTATAATTCCACAGAGTGTCTAGGAAGTCACGCTTTACGCGTTTCACGCCACATTTATAGAATGTTTCGAAGGCACCCTCAACGAAACGGAAGACGAAACCGCCGAGGCCGCAGTAGATTATTATGAGCAGTAATCCGGCTATGCAGCGATTACGCAGCTGCCTAATGATCGTAGTCTCACGTGGATTTTGTGCCACGAAGGTCTTAAACTCGCTGACGACGTCTCTAAGAGCCCTGAAGAAATCTAATAGAGTAATCTTCTCAACAGCTTCTTCCTTTTCTACTTTGATTTCTTCAACTTTTGAAGCGAGATTTCGTATGTCTTCAGTCTTCTTCTCTGTAATATTTTCATCCTCCTTCCTATGCCAGAAGGACAACCAAGAGAACCATGATTTTTTCTTGTCTGCTACATCGGAAGACTGCGTTATGTTTTGAACAATGTCCTCTTGCTCGCTTTCACTGTATGTCAGATTGAACTTTCGCCTCCTCAAGGAACTAACTTCAACAGCGTTTTGAAACATGTCTACTTCCGGATCCAGGATGCTACGTTCTCTCAGCATGTACTCCCTCTGAGCCCTCGCGAAATCCTCGATCAAGCTTTCGTTACTCAGCGGGATGATCTGCTTCTTCATCTCAACAGAGGATCTCTTTACCCTTCGCTCTTCGGCAGATTTCTGCGACAAACTTTCACTCTTCTTCACCATTTTCAGATCTTCGTCCATATCTTCGGTCTGATTGTAAAGTCTCGAATGTGGCACGGAATCATCTCTCGTGCGAGACTCATCTTCGAACTTCTGTCGACTCGGAGATTTCTTCTCTCGGTTCAGTTTTTCGATGTCCTTCTTTTGTACTTCAGGATCACTGATCCGATTCTTTCCACTCGTCTTTTTTACCTTGGACTTGACTGTTTCCGGTGACTTTGTCCGTCTTCGACTAGACTCATTCTTTTCATCCTTTTCTTCACTGGAGTCTGTTGACTGGCTATATTTCTCCACGCGTTCCTTCGATCTCCTTTTAAGTCGTCTTTCGACCTTGCGAATTTCAACAGGTTTACTGGTCTCGCCGTTTGTTTCTTTCGGTGTCTCCGATGTCTCTTGGACAGCACTATCTTTAACTGCCTGAACAATCTCAGGTCTGATAACATTCTTCTTTGTGATATCATCATCAAACTTCTTTGCTACTTCGGTGATCTGTTTTACCGGTTGCGTGCTGTTGTCGTCAGTTGTTACAGAGTCAGTTTCACGTGTCTTCAAAGTATTTCCAGCCGTTGATTTGAGGGTCACCTCGGTGCGTACAGCGATCATGTCATCCACGTTCGTAGAATTCCTCGCGTCAGTTTTATTCTTTCTTCTAACCGGACGCTGCTCCCGATCATTCTCCATCTTATCCTTATTATCTAATTCTTTCAAGAACACTTCCTGCTTTTGATGTTGTGACAATCTACTTTCTTTTTGTTGCTGCTCCATTTTTTCCGCTTCCTCAGCCATCCTCTCCATTTTGGCGCGCCTCTCCTCATCCTCATCATCTGAAGCATCTATACGCGACGCAGCACCCCTCGATGAGGGATCAGGAGTTTTCTCACGTTTTCTGGCAGCCGCCTTACGACGTCTATGAACCATGTAACTGTCTTCCATCGCGCGACTCTTCGTCGTCGCCGCTGTCGTTGTCGTCGTTCGACGGTCGTCGTGTACGCGAGAGAGACTCTCGCGACAGGAGCTCACTCGCGAGGCCAGCCCCAACGAGGCCGTGACAGAAATAAAACGGAGGCTGCTCCCACCATCTGCCGCCACCACCACCGTCGGCACGGTGACGTTTGCTGCTACCAGCAACTGCGGCGGAACCGGATGACCGGCTTCACCGCAGCGGATATTGAGCGGGGGCATCACGCGCAATCGAAATCGTGGCTTTGGCGTCGCGACGCCGCGCCTGCACCGCTGCAACCCATTCGGTCGCCCAGCTTGGAGGTTGCACTGCACCATCCGAATCGGGTGACCCTTTAACCCCATGACCTCGTAGAAAACGAAAATTCTGTAATGGAGTTATTTAAATCTGCGTCGATTGTCCGACATCAAACATCTTTTAAATTTTATTTTTAAAAAATAATGATTTAAAAATAATGACGAATTAATGAATAATTAAGTATAAAAATGAAGAAATAAAAAAAGAAATAAGTGAAGAAATAAAAAAATAACAGATAATTAAAACGTACTTGAATAATATTAAACAAATAAGTTAAACTTCTTCGAAAAAAAAAATATATATTTTAACGTCAGTAATATAAAAAAATTACAAGAATTAAATTATGATAAAATTATGATTAAATAACAAATACGTGTATGTCCGCGTAATACTGTATTTATAAATGCTTTAAAATTATATTTATAATTATATCGACAGCATATATGAAGAAGAAATTAATGTCATATTTTGTAGATATTACAATTGAACTATTATGCTTTTAGCAACAATTAAATCCAAAAGGAACAATTTACGAGATTATAGAGAAATTAACGACAAATGCGGCCAAGACAGAATTATAATGTAAAATATAATTAAATTATTATCTCAAGTAATCGCGATTTAATTCAAATGAAATAATTGAATGAAATGAAATCAGCGAAGAAAGGAAATTATAAAACAGTCATTTTTATATATTTAAATCAATTAAAAAAGAATCATTTTACTTTAAATTTTTGATAATTTTACTTTTTTAATTTTCGATAAATAAATATAAAAAATAGATTTCAAGATAATATCATCTTGTTTTATATATTTATAACAGAGTTAAAATCATTTTTTCAGTTCTCTCTCTCTCTCTCTCTCTCTCTCTCTCTCTCTCTCAAATATGCAAATATTCTTTACAAAAATAAAAATGATAATTATACACTGCATTCAAATAATATTAAAATCATAATAATTAAAAACTTTTTTATAAAAAATTAATTGAATTATTTATATATAACAGAAGTCTCGATTAAATGTAAAAAAGTCTTCGATATATGCGAACTTCTTGTCATCTCGTTAACAATTCGTGAATGAACATAATTTATGAACCAAAAATATAATTCGCAGAAATGTGTTTTTATCTACTAAGTTACAACAAAATAATCAACATTACTTCAAATTAGTATCGCAATAATGTTGTGCAATATTAATAACTATCATCGCTGCAATCAAAATAGAAACATGAATGAATTAGATAAGAACTTATTATTGTTTTGATGAAAAACATGCATTTGCATATTGTCTGTACGCAGCTTGAAATGTATTATGCATTTTTATTTTTTATAATAGAAATTGACAAATTTGATGAGCGATGTAATTCTACTTAGTGACGCAATGTATATGACTTCGGTTTTACTTTATGTAAATTTTTATATTATCATATAAGTTAATATTTTTGATAATCATTGGGCTATTTATTACATAGCTAATTTGGCATTTGGATAAAGAAGAATGAACTAAATTGTCGGGAATCATCATTTGGAATTTGTGTTATTTATATAATTTCTATTTATATATATATATATTTTTTTTTTATATTGATAAAGATCCGAAGGGTTGAAACGTTTATTTTATTTATTTTGTTACAGTCACACGAAAATAAAGAATTTTCTGTGTATCCGAACAGCTGATGTAGGCTCTGATGGATTTTTTTACATTTTTCACTGATAGATTCTTTCAAGTCTCATTTTATATATTTGAAATTGACAAAGTCATTTCGCAGGAAAATTAATTCTTTCATGTACTCTCACGTTATTAACTTATTAATTATTAAATTCTCTCTATTTCTCTCATTTATTAAAAAAAAATATTTATCACTTTTTATTTTAAAAAAATTGTCATAAATAAATGCAATTATAAATAAAATTTGTCATGGTAAGTAAATCTATATACATACACGCATCAACGTATATCGGTCAGTTCGAAAATTTGCCAATTTGGATATTTGGCATCGCTTCTTCGCACTGATTTAATTAAAGTTTACCAGAGAGAACGATGATTATCGTACAAACATTTGTTCATACGATTCCATTTAATTGCCAGTCAGATATCGGCTTGCACAAAAAATCTCGATATAGTAATTTTGCGCGACATTTTCCGTTCGATATCACAATACACTGCGACTGAGTAAGCGCGCTTAATTTAGTCGAGCGAGATAACATCAGAAGATTTCAGAAGATTTCTCGCACTTTACATCTGTCAAGAACTTAAAAATGACATACACGTCTACGTCCTCCTACGATCTTACTCAGTTCTTTTCCATTATATAATGACAGAACTCGAAATAGTACGCGTGGGCACGACAAAGTCGTACAGAAAAAACGCATGAATGTGCGCAGTGTTCGAATCGCCAAGTTTTTCACAACCGAGATAGCAAGAAAGACGCATAGGATATACACCTTTATATACGTAAACGCATATTATACATTTGTGGAAACATTGCAATGTCTCATACGATCGTAGATGTTGCGACAAATTTTGAATCAGTTCTTTTTTCATAGAGTTTATTTGATTTTTTTATTTTCAACTTTTAATCTGGTCGTCCATGTATCACATAGCGTTTAATCCAAATAATCTAACGCAGGTACAAGCGTGCAATCGGTCCGTGTATAAATAGTGTGAATATGTCTGAATAAACACGAAGAAACCGATGTTTCGAGATAATCTGTGAGATTCCTCGTGAAACCTAGCAGTTATTTTGCACTTGTGTTCGAGATCATAAGTTAGATTTTTAAACAATTCGGAAATTATTAGGTGTTGGAATTAATTCGTAGCGTTTTTTAATGAAAGAATGTTATTTATTTCACATGAGCATTAAAAAATACATTAATGAAAGTACTTCCCATCACTTGTAAAACGCTACGAATTAATTCCAACACCTAATATATTTTCCACAGTGTGAAAAGTTATATAAATGTATGAAAATAATTCTGCAGAAGCAACAATAACGAAGTTCCTGAATCTTTCTTTTCATTTTATTTTTTATTCATTTTAAATCTATTTTTTACAGTAAATTTCTTTTTTATATTATCTCTCATGTCATTGTAATCGTAAATCAAACTATTAACGAAATATCATCGCCGATACTGTATCAAATAGAGTGATAGATATTATATGCGCAAAACGCCAATATATTAGCGAATAAAATTTCTCAGAATTACATATTGGCGAGTCATATATTGACCACACGCACGTATCAATTTTCGCACAAGAGCGTAAAAATTACACAAAGCACTTAGGAAACTGGATCATCGTGTATGTACATCGTGTATCACAGTAAAACAAAAAGTGTGAATTTTTTGTACAAACAAAACTGCGAAAGTGATTTTATCATATTTTGGAATAGCATGTTGAATTTTTAATAAATAATTTATAAATGGAAAAATAATTAATGACATAGTAAATATTTATAAAATACATCGATCATTACATATATAACTTTTGGGAGCTGACATTAAAATGTGTAACGTAATTCTGATACCGTTATTAATTTTGAATCTGTAAAGCTCGTTTAACCTATTAATTGAAAAATACTAATTAATTTTTAAAAAATCAAAATGACATAACTTGTATTTAAAAAAATGAATACTGATAAATTTATTTCAATAATTCAAATTTGCAGATGTAATAAAAATGTAATTGAGTGAGTTTAATATTACTATCATCTTATTTTCGTTTTCAATTATTAGGTGTTGGAATTAATTCGTAGCGTTTTACAAGTGATGGGAAGTACTTTCATTAATGTATTTTTTAATGCTCATGTGAAATAAATAACATTCTTTCATTTAAAAACGCTACGAATTAATTCCAACACCTAATATGTTTCAAACTTAGTTCTTAATATAATATGCTAATAATCGAATATCTGACGAAATAAGAAGATAAGATTCTTCAAATCATAAATAAGATCACTAATTCCTTTTTTGGTTTTCATAAAATATTGTTGCACAAGAAGAAGAGCTTTTTATTAACACAATTAATAAAATTAATAAAAATTCTATTTTATAACAATTATTTTATTTATTCTTATACCTACAAGGGATAAATCTATTTATTATTCTACAGAGATCTGCATTCACACCACATGCATCTGTATTACCAGAAACACAACCTACATAAACCTATATGCAAAGCAATATGCAAGAATTGAGTTTGAAATCACGTCGCGTATGCAACATATTGATTATATATATAATACATTATAACGCATATACGTGTCATCCCGCTGCTTTATTCCTCCGCTGGCTTTTGATTTCTCGCTCGAGGAGAAAGCTGCGCAAGATAAATAAACTAAATGTCATCAAGCCACATAAATAAAAATAACTTCCACGAACTTTATGAGAGCGGGGATGGTACAAGTTAAAACACCGTCGTAAAATGTTTTGTCAGAATCAAGCATTTTATCATAATAATTAAATTTCTCTTAAGATACTTGGCTTTTCTACTTTTGACGAAAAAATATGTGCCTCATACGAAAATTGCTCTATTTCCAGATACGCATAAATAGCACCAATTCGTTTTTTGTCTACCTTTCTTTCCAAAGAAAATAATCATTCTCACGTGTTGAGTATATTTTAAAAAACGTGTTCTCTCTAATTTTAAAAAAATAAATTCTCTTTAATAGAGAAATAATATTAGTGATATCGCATATAAATGTAATACCAGAATTGTTTTATTAATTAAAATAAGGGACCACATGGAAAAAATATTGTTGTATTAATAGCAATTAGCTAATAGTAATCTAATTGAAAATAATATTTTTAATTCAATAACAATATTAATGAAATATATATGCTCTTGTTTTAATAAAATATTTATTTTATTAATATGGTTATTGAATTAATTATTTTCAATTATCATTTTTTTTTCTTTTTTGTGTACACTTATAAATTTTAAAATGTTTTATAAAATTTTATGTCGCGTTAAACGGCATCTATAATAAGATTTTAAGGTATAAAACTTAAGCTATAAGCAATAAAAAAATTAATCGATTATAGTTGATTATTCTTTTTTTCGACTGTGATTGGTTAAGTTCTTACAATTTATTTAAAGCTCCAAATTCACGCCTTAAAATTTCATTGTAGATGCTGCTTTAATTCTGCTAAAATCAGGGATGTTAAAAGTGGCAAGAAACGAATGCGGCTATTGTACTCACCTATGGTCGTATAAATGGTGCCACAGTAGAACACAGCATTCCAAAACGTCCATACTTCCTCGCCTTTGTCTTTTAATTCCCGATTGAAGTACTCATACAGATCTTTCTCGTACTGCATCAGCTCTCTCACCGCTGCTCCTCTCCAACGAGACATATCTGATGCCAACACCGAGTCTCCGCATAATCCACGAATTGCCTCGACCGTATCATTTCTACGATCGAAAACATTCATGATGGCCGATTCATAGTCGATTCTTTTATTTAGGTTGTCTTAAATACAGTCTTAAGTACAGTCTTATCATAAGCCAATCGGAGGGTTATATGAACATCTTAAGACATTATTTAGATTAAGACATTATGGTCTTAAAATAAAAATCGACTATGAATACTGGCCGATGTGCGAAAATTTATTATTTTTATTCGTATGATGACAAATAAGTTATGAAAAAATGTCAAGTTTTTCTTTTATATGTAAGCGACTAACTTGAGCCAATTCACTAAGACATTTCATAGAATACAAAAATCTTTATAAGATCGTGGATGAAACCCTTAGTGACACGTGTCACTTCCACAATTTTTATAAAATTCAAGAAATAAATGTCTCCACGGCATAAACTTTACCAATATTCAGCACTTTTTCCATTAGAATCAAAATAAACTTTCGTTGGCAGAGTAAATCTTTGAGGAGGAATTCAGGGGAAAGTCACGAAGATGACATTAATTAAATACTCTCAATATGTACTAAATTAGACTGATATTTCACAAATATGAGGCGCGTCAGCTTAATAAAAGAGAGAGAGTTCTACAAATCTTATATAATGACATTCTATTAGCTGAAGGAAACGAAATCCTCAGCCACTCCTTGATTTCGAGAGTTAATTTCAGACGAAACTTCTAATCAATCAAATGAAGATACCGGAGAAAGATACGCATGTTATAATCATTAATATCAAGAAATCTATTTCCGAATAAATAATCGTGCGAGCGCTTTGAATTACATTAAATTTGGGCTAATAGGAATACACCTGTTAATAGTGCAATATTTTGCCGACACGCAATTATATAAAGCATCTTTACTTATGTGCTATCTTTATTTATATGCTGACTGTGATTTTTTCCAACTATAATCGAAACGACCTTCATAAAGCAGGAATAATCTAGACAATCTTATTACCTTTAATGTTCTCACAATCAGTCTAAATACTATGTGCCTATAAATGTACGATAAATGAGCATTTAATCCATCTTATCTTATCGCACCTGACATGCGAAACTAATCTCATATGAATAAGAATAGCCGTCAAAACTTCACCGGTCTTTGTCCTGAAGCCAATCGATCGCTAGAAAATCGCGAAGAAAATCACAATCAAAGAAAAGCATGAGACGTGCTCGTGATCTTCATCATGATGAAGACGCAAAAGAGTGTCGTAATATCATATTTAGCAATATTTATGTGGAAATTCTGCAGCTTTAAAATTACTATTACGTTTATAATATCTTTTACGGAGAAAATACATTTTTCGCATAGTATATTTCTCAGAGAGACAAAACAATTATTGCAATTATTTTTCGAGCTACTTTTAATGAAATATAATACTGGCTAATTTGATATTAGCCAATTTATTATTGAAAGAAAATTAATTACTAAAAATATTGAACATCAGTGTCTTTTAATACTTAAAATAAGTAATTAATTTTTATTTTTTAATATATTAAATTGGCCATTTCTGTAGAGATTAAGTCGTAAAAAAGAAAAAATACTCACTCATTAGTGTATTAATTTCATCATTCATTTCATCAATTGAATAGCTAATGTGAAATAAATGTACAATGAAATGAAAATATAACATCTTTTAAAAACGATATTGCTCTTTTAAAAAATGAATATTGTAAGGGATGTAGAAATCGCACAATAGAGTCGAAAATAGGTGGCATTAAAACAACTCAGCGAACAATATTGTACGATCAATCGTGAAATCCAATATCGGTTAGTATGATTAACAATTGTTGCGCTGTATACTCGACGCGCAACATTAGCAAGACTAGGTGGAGGCCAGAATTGACATTATCGACAATGAGTTTGTATTGAAAACGCAGTATCGCATTGATCAATTCGCATATTACACAAACAGATAAGAATTAGATCAGGATCCACGTATATTAATCATTTAATTACATGCGGGAGCTAACTAACAGATCATTAATATATGTTAAAATCATATTATACGTAGCGTTTTCTTTTTTTTTTTGTTTATGAGAGGATTTGCTTGATTTCTTGATTTACTCTCGCATTTTTCTGAAATAATCAACGATTTTTCGCGATACGTATTCATCACATCCTTGGAACGTATTCAACAAACACTTTTAATGAAGAAATAAATAATAGATCTTATTTATAATGACCAAAAAATTTGTGAAAGTGCTCTGCTAATTCGTGATCAACATAAATCTTAATTTTAAGGGTTGTCTTAATAATATTTTACAGTGTTAGATAGTTTATATTAAATAGATGAAAGAGCAATTAACAAGTATCTTATTATAATATCAAATAAATGTGTAACAAGCTTTTGATATCTATTTATATCTTTTCTGGATAATTTAACTTTTTATTTCCGAACATACCTTTTTTGCCGAATGTTCGAAACAGCAACTTTTTCGACCGATCCTTCAACCGCTACGAAAATTATCGCCCCAATGATGCTATACAGAAGTATAACAACGAATAAAAAAATATGCGTGAACCATCTCTTGCTCCAGGATCTGACCTGCACATAGTATTTATATTATCAGTTTTTAATTATTGAATGAATTAACAAAATATGATTTATGTGTTATGAATTACGAGTATATGATTAAATTAAAGTCAATGATATTTTTTTACCATATATGCATATTAACAATTCTTAAACAAATCAATATTATAGAATATAATAAGTTATAGGTTCTGATCAAATCATTAATCAAATAATCACGCCAATAAGAGCTGACACAAAACTTTAATGTATTTTTTAAATTTGTATTTAATGTATGAAAATTATAATGTATCAATATTATATAAATTAATATCAGTATATTTTTTGTCTTTAGATGTTTAACCATTAGAGAATTTCATTATTGTTTAAAAATTGACTAATTGTTAGAAATTTATTGATGTATAAGATGATAAAAGTTGCAAAAAGTAAATAATCGTTATTTTGTAAAGAATGGATACAAAATTAAATGAATTAAATATTCTATAGAATAATGTTTAATCAGTATAATTTTATCAGCACAGTTCTAACAAAATATATATTTATAAATTTAAATATGAACATTATTTATACAAAAACTAATCATTTTGATTTATGCTGTGTACATTTAAAATCTCAGCAAAAGCAGTCGTTTCCATGAAAAAATTTATTTGAACTATTATTAATGTTAGAAAATATATTTAATAATTTTCACAAGCAATTTCACATTTTAATTAGTATGAAAGTTCAAATAATCATCATTTTAAAAAATCATTAAACTATGCATCGAATTATTGAATTCTTTAATAATATTTATTTTTAAATTTATTATGTTAAAATTTGAAAGAATACCAATTTTGAGTGAAAATGTATTAATCTTTTATTTTAAGGCTATTATTCCTAAATCTAATAGTTAATGAGATATTTTATTCTCTTCTTGATAATTTACTTCATGTATAATAATAACAAATTGGAAATTCAAAATAACGGTGCTTAACAGTATATACAAATAATCTTACTTTAACGCGATTGTCTATTTCTCTTTTTTAACGTAGGTGCTCAAAATTTTATCAATATTGATATTACAATATTTAAAGTGATTCTTTAGTAAATCGAGTTACCATAGAAATGTCTAATTTTTTTATATAATGAAATCAAAATACCGAAATTGATGTATGCAAAATTCTACGATAAGTTAATGATGAAATAAGAAAGAAAAAAATTGAAAATATAACTTTTCATAACTTACTTAATGACTCACAGATGCTTTTTTGACTAAGTGCACACAAATCTTACCATAGATTTTTCTCAAAAATGAGATTATAATAATTTCAAAAATTACGATTTTAATGATCACAAAAAGTGACAGATCATCAGCCATTCTAGACAGATATTCACGTACATAAATTTGCATATAAATTTAACCTCGAAAAATAACCATAATCTCATCTTTTTTTCGTTCAATGAAGAATGCAGCTCTTGATTTACTATCACATATTCCATATTATTTTATTAAGATATACGGATTTTTAATATTATCTAAAATCTATTTTATTTTATCTAAATTATGCAGATATTTTATCTAAATTATTTGTAATTTTGAATGGGCCCTGATGAGACATTCCAAATTTTTGACACTTTACTAAAAAACTATCTTAATCTAGTAAATCTAGTAATTATAACAAAAAAACAGTACTGTAAATTATTTCTGATCTAATGCAAATCTCAAGAATTCTTTACTTTATATACTTTGATATTGTTAATGATTTATAGCATTTTTTAATATATTTATTTAATGTGAACAGAAATTAAATTTAAAATACGGCAGGAATTCATAGGAATTCTCCACCATTATTGATCGATCAATTATGTTTGCAATGCTTTCTTTGATTCTCACACGTAATGCATAGAATAATCATCATGTTGGGATTATATTTATGTATATTTAGACGTTTAGTGCATGATATATTTCCAATAAAACTGTCAAGATCAAGTTACATGAAGCAAATTTTCCAGAAATAAAATAAAATATCTTGTTAACTATTATTTAGAGCCAGATTAATGTGTTAGAGATTAAGAGACAGATTAAATATTTTTAACCAGAAGTCGACACTTTTTCGTATTTTAATAAGAAAAATACTTATTTTAATTTAAAAAATATTTTCTTTATTTTAAAAATATGATATTTTATTTAAAAAACTCTTCGCTTATTTACAAAAATTTTTTCATTTATAAAATCTTTGGAAGAGTTGTTTTTACAATGTTTCATCTAAAAAACAATATCAACTTTCAAATCTCCAATACTTCATACATACAAAAATATATTTAAAAAATTGAAAAAATATATTTTAAAAATGTACTACATGATATGCTCGAAACCATGCAAATTTCTTATATAACAATTTTTTTATAAAACACATTTTATCGATAAATAAAATTTGAAATAATACCAATTTTGATGAATAAAAATATATTAACCGTAAATCTAATAATTAATAAGATATTTTATTTTCTTCTTAATAATTTACTTCACATAATATCAAATTAGAGATTCAATAATAATGGTGCTTAACAGTGTACATGAATAATCTTACTTTAACGTGATTGTCTATTTCTCTTTTTTAATGTTCCCTTTTTTAATGCTCAAAATAATGTTTGTTATTATGCATTGATATTATGTAGTATATTCTTGCCCAGGAAACCTCCCTACCAAAAATTGCCGTTTGGAATGGGCGTTTAAACTGTAAATCTTCATATATCTTGTGTATGATCAGTGTGCGCCTACAGGTATATGAGAGAGAGGCGCCTACGCGCTAGCACTTAAAGACAGCGTATAGCACTTAAAGATGACTATTATAGAGCGTTTACTAGCAAGGGCACTATATAACATTTTCAATTATTACAAGCATGTTGTTTGCCAAGGATGAAATGATTTAAAACATCATATAGTATCCTTACTAGTAAACGCTTTATAACGGTAATCTATACCTATACCGATTCCAAACGACACAATTTTTGGTAAATATTTCCTGGGCAAGTATACATACTACTTCCGAGAAAAGCTACGAGCGTACGAAAATTTTCGATTCTGTCGGAAATCGGACTAAAAGATCTTTAATATAACAGATCTTTGCGCTGTCTGCTCACGCTTAACTATAACAACATTTCAAAACACTTCTCAGTGCATAGTACAGGTAAAATATATTCTAAAAAAATATATCGAGGTATAGGGGTGCAGATATTATAAAAATAAAATGTGTCTAGATACAGATGTTTTAAATACAATATATCTTAAATGTATCTCGACACAGATACTTTTATTTTTTAATATAAAATTATTTATTAATATAAAATATATTATATTTCATAAAAATTGTTTGTACAATTAGATAATTCAATTTAAAAAAAATCTATATGAAATATAATACATTTTTACCGAACTCTATCTGTTGAACATGCATTTAGTACAAAGAATTTTAATTGTTCAAAAAATAATTAAAATACCTACCTAAATTATACTGTAACTACCATAACTAAAGTATTTACCCAAATGTAGGTACTGATATACAAAAGAAATTATACCTAGATATAAATATAAGTATTAGGGGATCATATAATATTTTCTCTAGAATGGAAATGTGAAAAGTAAAAATTTTTTGTTTTATGTGTGTATGGTATATATATATATTGGGTCATCTAAAAAGTATCCGCGGTTTTTTGTCACTAGATGTGTGTTGATGGCCATATATCTAGTGACAAAGTACCGCGGATACTGTTTAGATGACCCAATATATACATAAAATTTTTCACTTTTTACGTTTCCGCATTAAGAAAAAAATTACATAATCGATTTCCAAAAAAAAAAACATCTCGGTACAGTATCTAAATATATATATATTTATTTTTCTAGACTTGTACTCCTGTACTTCGGTACATTTTCTCTAGAATATCTGTACTTGTAGGTACTTAAGTACTGCATGACACTTATAGTAATATAGGAGATCTGTTCGCGTCGAATGCTCCAACATGCTCCTATCAATGAGCGTGTTGGAGTCAGCAGCTAAGTACATATTGGAACATGTATATTGAAGTATATGGTATTGTGAAACATGTCGGAACATACATATTGGAGCATATTGTAAAGTATCTTAGAACATGCGAAGCGAACAAACTTAACATTAATATTATTAGGTGTTGGAATTAATTCGTAGCGTTTTACAAGTGATGGGAAGTACTTTCATTAATGTATTTTTTAATGCTCATGTGAAATAAATAACATTCTTTCATTAAAAAACGCTACGAATTAATTCCAACACCTAATATAATTTCACTAAACTCAACCAAGTAACTATATGTTACACATGCGTTATATTACATTTATATTTTTGTTGAATATGAAATTATAACATTGGTTACTATTAATTATGATATTTTTATTAATTATCATGTTTACTTGATTCCGTCCCACTTACCTTCTCATAAAGCCAAAAGGCGCTCTTCTCGCCCACACTAAGACCAGATTTTGTTAGATCCTTGATCCCCTTAAATTGTGTATAGACGAACTCACTGGCCCGATTAGAGTAAAAAATCTGCGGCTGACCGGCAACCGGAGTCATAGGTACTGGTGTTTGTCCGTACGGCGTCGACACGTAACTCATACCGGTCGCCGTCGGCGGATGCGGATAGTATTGTCCGGGAACTGGAAGTAAGATCTTTGGCCTGGGTGGCATCTTTCGCATTCGCGGTGAATTCGACATGTTTGTAGTCGATTTTGCGACAACTGTCACGAGGTACAAAACTGGTAAACACTTAAACGAAACGTGCTCTTAGTACCTTACTCGCGTTTCAAATACGATGATTTTCCGCGATCGTTTCCTCCTTTAATCGTTCAGATTCTACAGGGAATCACAAGGAGAAATTATCGTTCGATACTTTTGAAGAGCAATTCCCTAAGGAACGCATTCTTCCGACTCCAAATTCCTCCGACTTTAAATTCCTCCGACGAAGCACCTCTTTCTACAAGAAATACGATTATAGTCACTGGTTAGAGTATTCAACGTGACGACAATCGATTCTGCGCTTACGTACGATATACGAGAATCAAAGATCCTCGAATGTTTACGACAAATCACTCAACATTTACGCACAGTTCGCACTACTATAAACTCGTTGGACGTAATGGCGTACTGGTGTCATTTTAGCTACTTTTTGTCGCGTCTGCTATTTTCCACAGATCTATGACTTTTATTTGAACGTAAGTATAAATAGACGGACAGACAGAAGAATGTTGGCAAGCTCCTAGAGCGGGACTCTGTGGAAGAGATTTATCTTGAAAAGCAACCTATCTCTCCGCAAAATTTGCGAAAGAGGTCATTCGCGGCTTCTTAAATGATCACGAAGAGCCATTAATATATCGCTACATCTCACACTGTAAAAAATTATAATTCTTAACCAAGTAACTGCTTATTGCAATTTAAAACATTGCAATAAGAAGATATTCACCTATCGGGGAACGAATTAACCAAAAGTATTAACCGCAGCGCTTTAATAAATTTCTATCGAATAAGTCTTATTTTCTGCTTGAAATATTAACGAAATCACTTTACAAAGAGCATAAACTTGAAATAATTTAATATTACAAGATCTATATATATATATATATATATAAATGTAATATAATTAAAACATTTCAACTTGGTTTCAACAGAATTAAAATGTTTTAATATTAAATTGAGCATTAAAAAAATATTAAATTAAATATGTTAATTATTCCAAGAACACTCTTTCAAAGATATAATGTATTAATAGTCCAATCTCTCAAAGATAAATAGTATCAATTTCAGTGCCAATTAATCAATGCCAATGATGACGGTATAAAGAATCGTGCCAATCATAGGCGCTCAAATGATCTTGACCGTGTTCTTAGTGATTTCGCAAACTTGCGCTCTTGTAATCTAAATCCTGTTTCTATCTAAATTATTCTTCTTCTTCTTATTATTATTATTACATAACATTGTAGGTCAATGGCCGTATTCTAATGATAGGATGAATTCTAATAATAGACATATGAGATCGTAATACATAAAGTGCACTTAACGTGTCGGACAGTGAAAGAGAATTATATTTCACGCAATTGCACAATCGCATTTAGTGACAATCACGATGCAATTTTGTTTAATGCACAAAACAGATATTTAATGTGAAGTATGTCATCTGAATAAATACGATTGAAAAGTTCTACAATGATATTGGAAACATCTAAATATTTAAAACATTAAACATTGACGTAAGAGATCTTTATCACTAAACTGTACATTATTTCGCTGCGTAAAACTTTGTGGGGTATTATTGGAGTAATATTTAATTAACTTTTAACTAAATTTTCAACTTTTCAGCTTTTAGTTATGTCAATATGTACAAATATTTATTATATATTTATACGAAAATTATGTAATTTCTATGCAAAGCTATCTAAAAGTTTAAATGATTTTAAGAGAGATTCAAAGAGATATTTTATCAAGTATTAATTCTGACTCTAATTTTGATTTGTAATATTACAAATCAAAATTACAAACTATATAATTTCTCAATTTGATATATAATATAAATAATATGTTTAAGAATTTTATGAAAAATTCCTGTGTAAATAAGATAATCGTGTACAATTATACGTGCAGACAATGCAAAAGAAAAGCGTGATAATCCGATTCGTCGCCGAGTCATCCGTGATCTTAATCCGATATAAACGGCAATTATGCTAATGGAACAAACATACGAAATATTAGATTCATTATAAAAGAAACATAATAAAAAGAAGTATTGCATGATCTTTCATCTTTTTATTGCCGTCGATTTATCACCTGTCTCAGTCGCAGCGAGCAAATAAACTCGGTCTCTTCCTCTAACGATGCAAATTGATACTACCTCTTATTTTATCTCTTTTCACTTTAATTTAATCCATCCGGTACTTCTTATTCAGCCACTGTCTGCAGAAAATTGCATTAATCGCGAAACTGCACATTGATCATATTTTCTCATTGATCACTTTTCTCTTAAATATTAACGCGAGAATTTTCTTCGTGAAAGCTTTTAAAAAAATACACCTTGCACAATTTGCATAAATTTTCACACACTGTTAATTTTATTTCGTTTTCATCACGTTATTTTATATTTATTTTACTTCTTTTTAATTATTTTAATTTATATTCTATTTAGCTGTATTTATTCCTTGCTTTTATATGCTTACAATTAATTCTGCTTTATGATTTAAGACTACGACACTCATCCCCCTTGTGTAATTGAGTCACTCACACGCGAAAGATGAAAATTACTGAGGAAAGCTCGTATTTTCTTTCGACGAGGGAAACTATTTCCTCAACGCATGTCCTTTTCGATTTCCTTCGACATTCCGCGTCTTCGTTCGTCATTTGACGCCGATCAGAAGAAAAGTAGGAAAAATCACTCGCGTTATCCTTTCCCACAGCATTTGAAAGAGGATAGTCTCTTATTCTTCCTCCGTTGAGAAAAACGGGTCAAACGTTCGATTTATTCTGTTATTTCGACGGATTATCTGATTCACAAACGATACGACAGCGAGTCAATAATGCGTGAAAGAATTATCATTCCGAAACGCGCTAATTATATATGTACAAAACTCTTAAAGTTTCCGAAATCGTTTTTTTAACACACTTTCTTATATGTGGATCCTTATGGTGCTGTTAGATTTTAGTTTTTTTACCAAGATATAGTTTAAGATAATATGCAATGCACCTTTTCATTCTTTCTCAATTATTATTAAAAATTAATTTAAATCAAATTAAGAATTATAAGCAATATTCGTTTAATTATGCGCTCTTATCTGACTTTCTTTAGGACAAAATGAAAATAAAATACTGTCGCCAGGGGCTGTTATAAATGTCTCCAGCGTACCTCCGACGACGGCGTCGCGACGCTAACTGAGAAACACATTCGACGCCGGAACTTTGGTTGCTTTGAAACCGGCGCTACCGGCTGCAGGGCCGTATTAGTTACATAAAAAACTCATAAAAATAAAACGCTATCTTACAGAAATTTGATACTAGAAGTTAGTGATTTATTAATTATTTATTTTGAATATTAAAAATATTATTATTTAATGCTTTTAACATTCAAAATAAATAATTTTTAGTAGTAGAAAATTGACCAGTTAAATTAGATTCGATTTCTGTAAGGATTAACCGTGATTAATTTTTTTTACCCTCCTCTTATCTGCCCTTTTCTTTCCTTTATTTCTTTCATCGCATTTATTTATTTATTTTAAAATTAATCCATATTTCAGAAAGATTGATATTTTTAAAGTCTCTTTCTTAAAGACAATGAAAAAATTTTCTTTTTTCCAAATTCAGTGTCTTTGAAATTGATATGATTTAAAAATAATTAAGTATGTAAATAAGATACAGTTTCAAGTTTAAATAATTATTAACCATTATAATAATTATTAACCATATTGTTAACCATTAGGAAAGTTTGTGAATGCAAATGTAAAAATATTGTGCTTAATAAGTAGAATTCGCGATACGACATTTAATTGTATCTTTTTGTAACAGAGAAAAAGATACTTCCGTGTCCTATGAACGATATTTCACATGTACTTACCGCCGTATCGATTTCGACTGGCTTTCTATACTTCAACTAGCTTTTCGCTCCAACTTTACAAGCATTTCAGTGCTGATTAATATTTTACTTGAATATGAAGAAAATATTCTTTTTATTTTTTTACAGTTAAAATTTTAATTAAATATGGTTGACATTGTTCTTGCATATTTATTTAACGTAATTGAAAAACATTCCTGGAATATGTGAAAAGTATTTTTGCATAAAAAAGAGTGATCCTGTATATTTAGAAGAATAATTAACAAAAATTATAGACGAAAAAATAACAGAGAAAAATTAATTAAATTATTCTATTTTAAGGAAGTATTCTTGCTTTCAGTATCGTTTTTATATCCTTTTTTTAGGAATCTTTTGTAGACAAATATAAAAATTATAAACTTGAAACTTGGTATATTTATTCTTTGATATTTAAATATTACTTAAATATCAAAGGACGAGATTTATATTTATATTAATTAAAATTTTTTTTAATTTTTTATTTCAGATAATTTCTGTGCGCGCGCGCGCGCACACACACACACACACACACACACACACACACACACACACACACACACAACATACATTTTAATGGCATATTTTGTGAGGCATATTTTTTTACATGCTTATACAGATTTGCAAATAATTACCACAACAATATTTTGTTTGAAAAAAATTTGTAAAGAACATTAAAATGTCAAAAATACGTATCAAGTTTAAAAAAAATTATATTTAGCTCTTTTATACTTTATAAAAAAAAATTCCTAAAAAATATACTTAAAGCGAGAATACTATCTTACATAATTGTTAATTATTAATTTACACAATTATTGACAATTATGATTGTCGTAAAATTTTAGCATAAAAATAAGAATATATTATATAACGATTTTTACATTTGCCTATTTTTATATATTCCATTCATTAACCAAGTAAATTGCATTATTTCTTACTTTATAACTAATTTTTTATAATTTGAAAGATATCAAATCTAGAAAATTATTAATTGTGATATATCTGATATAATTTATAAAATTTACACAATACACGAACATCCAATTTAATTTTATTTGAATTTAAAGTTAATTTTAGAATTCAATCAAATGTTAATTCAATTTGATTTCCAGAATTACTTTTTCAAATCTATTTCTACAAGTCATAACAAAATTCTTTTTATAATTTTATATGTTCAGTAATATGAAAAATATTTAAAGAATGTACACATTTGTAAACTATACTCCTACATACTTATAGGTTAATCGCGTATATAATTCGTATTAAAGTTCAAAATAAATTTCTATTTAAAATTATATTTGCAGTGTATTTATATAATATGCAATTATATAAGCAGCAATAATGAAAACATTTTTTTACATTATTTTGTCGTAAATCTAAATCGCTTTTATATTGAAAATGTGTATCGTGAAAGAGAATATGTTGAATTTTTCAGTTATTCAATATCACACAAAGTGATTATTTTTACATAAGAAATTTTGTATTTTACAGAGTTGTTATGAATTTATAGATTCAGTCGTCGCATTAATGGATTAAATGGAGGATATTTTAGTAGATATTTAAAAAATATTAAAAGAAGATTTAAAGATAAATTTTATGTAAAATTTTAACTATAATAATTAACTATAATAATTGAACATTAGAAAATTCAAAATTGCATGGCTTTTATACAAATCTATGCATAATAATTAGGAAGCACTTACATTTCTAAAAATTGAATATGTAAATTAAATTTGTATCTAAATTTGCAGTCAATCGGTGACTGCATCCTATTATAACGTAAGAACAGCGAAGCTTCATAATATCATCTGATGCTCGAACGCCATCGATACTATTATTTATATGTTATGGAAACAGCTACCGGAAGACATAAGCAAACGTTTGCCAGCGGTATATCCGCGTGGACGTATTCCCCAGAGAATCAAGACGAAAATCAGACCAGAGATAATGACTCATCATGATTTACGATCGATGTCATTTTAGAAAGAGGAAAGTCAATGATGAAGATTTATTCTTAGAAATAAATGACTCGTATAATTCAAAGTAAAGTATTATATGTACTTTCATATTCTCTCGAATGTGTGAATGACGTTAATTAAATTTTTTAAATAAAAGAACAAATATCGAGACAATGCGAGACAAATATCGAAACAATTCATTTTTCAGACACTTCTTATTACAAACAGTTACAACATGTAAATTGTAAAACATGAGATATGAATCTCTTCGTTAAACACGTTTGCGACAAAATTGCGACAAAAATATTGTATTTAACAATGATAACAGATACGGCCAATTGAAAAAAAAATACTAGATTCAACAAGTGCATTTCACATCGGACTTTCCGTACACCTCGGTGAACGTTTCTATTAAAATTCTCGATTATTTTACTAGCGTCACAGATATTCGCAAAATATTCTGCTTTAATCTCTGATTGAGGCTAAAATTAATTTTCCACAATATACTTTCTCTATTAGCATTTTTAATTAAAAAAAGGTATTCATTTTTATTTGTTTCGATAAGTACATTTTAAAGTTAAATTGATATGAATTTTATATTTTATATCCTAAAATTTTCTAACATATATTTACTTATTTTTGGTAGAAAAGTAAATTGCATCAATCAAGGATTTGTTTACCCATATCGAAACAAGAGAGTTAATTCAATCAAATTGAACTCTAAGTGTACGATGAAGTATAATACTACTCAGGCAGAGTGCTTTGTACGATCAAACTATATCAATTTCATATTTTTAATATTTATTATTTATTTAAAACTAAGATTTTTTTATATTCATCCAATTTATGGATGTTACAAGATTACAGTTAACTGGTTAAAATAATAATATATAATAACTTATATAATATAACATATAATAACACATATTAGAGAAAATTGAGAAAAATTGTCATATGGATCTTTTAAAGCATGACAGAGTGACATCTTCAAAATTTATGTTAAAAAAAAATTCAAAAAGGTTCTGATTCTTACTTTATCATTACAACTGAGACTATAAAATTTTAAGGACAAACTTAACAAATTCTAAGGAGAAGGTCCTGACTGATACTGTATTAGGCCATCAGGCATGCCTAATTGTTTTTCAAAATCAATTTTGAGAGTAAAATAAAAAAATCCTATAAAGATACTGATTTGGCATGCCTTATTCATAATTAATCAAGAACCATACACAAGGCATGTTCTGACCAAATTTCTACTCGGATAGCTAACTTATCTACGTAAATATTTATATATTTTGTTAACTTATTTAAAATTTATTATGTTATATTTAATTCAAAAGAAATATTTTTTATAACACACATTCGACATAAAATATATTATATTTCTACTGTATAAATTGTCCCATAAAACTTCAAATATTGCTAAAAATAATGTGATAGGAATGAATACCGTATGAAATATTAGTATTTCTTCAATGTAATATTTAAATATTTATAATTAACTCACGCACTGTTACAATACATGCGATATATCGATATACCATGAGATATGTCCTAATTTACTAAATAAGACTAAATAAGAAGGAACAGATAAAAATTGAATTTTTTTGCCTGTATACACATAATGTCTTATTTTGAAGACATGAGCTTTCTATTTTTGACTGTACCTTCGCGTCAAATATCGAAAACTTGAACAAGAAACGAGAATAAATACGTGTAAAAGAATATTCAGAATATGAGAGCTTTATATACGACTGTGACTGTTGTAGAATAAAAAATATTGGAGCGAGTGCACTCGATGTATATTTTCGCTTCATGATAGTAAAAATATGAAATTATAGTCGAACAATTATAAAATTCACGCATGCTTCATTGTCACTTGTTTCTACTGCTTTATTATTATTTCTACTCATTATGTGCTCAAAGCAAAAGCAATAATGTGAGAAATAAAGAGATAAAGAATGCCGAATGTTTAGATATTATGACTATATAAATATTTAAAAATTATGATTGTAAAACAAATGAGAGTTTTTAATATTATATTTACAATCATTATTAATTCGCTGAATTATCCTATTATTTAGATATTGGAAATATTTGGAATTTATTATATTAGGTGTTGGAATTAATTCGTAGCGTTTTTTAATGAAAGAATGTTATTTATTTCACATGAGCATTAAAAAATACATTAATGAAAGTACTTCCCATCACTTGTAAAACGCTACGAATTAATTCCAACACCTAATAGAATAATTTGGATGTTAATATATCTAAAAAATTTCCATCCGAATAACAATCAGTCTAAATCAACTTTTTGTTAATTTAGATCTAACCTATTCATTACGAGACATATAAATTACAAACAAATAGAAATTAATTGTTAAATTAGCTAAAATTTATTAAACTATTTTTTTCCAGTTTTTCTGTTTCAGAAAGATGTTTCTTAAAGAAAAAAATATCTGTTATTTATTTAATTGAGTTGATATTTTAAGTTCGGAAAAAGTTTCTAGAATCTAATTTAATCTAATTATATATTGTAGACGCAATCTTGTATAAAAATAATGTTCAGAGATATTTTTTTCCACCTTGACGACATATGCCAGAACAAAAAGTTACTTCTCGAAATAACGGGTGACTCAAAAAGTACGTCTCATCCGATTGCATCGCGTCGAGCATCAGAATATCTATTTATAAGTGCATGTTTTTCGCGCTAGTTTAATATATCTCAGAATGAGCAACCAGACAATTTATAAGCTAGACAATTTATAATATACATATGAATAAATATTTCGATTTTTAAAGATTTATATCACTTTTAACGAGAAAATATTTAAAAAAAAAATGAACCGTACACGATCAAAATAACTGCACCTTTTAGAAGTAACATTGGCTGAAGAGAAGAAGTAGTGTCATTGCCTTCGCGACAAAAATAACACGTTTAGCAGCGTGACACAATTACGCCTCAAAAGTCAAATGGCAGTAATCAAATTTTTTTAGTTCAACTAATTTTACTGCAATTACGCGACTAATTACTACTATTATATAATTAAGATTAGAAAATATGAAAAAATTAACGTAAAAATACATTGAAAGATTGGATATTTTTTTCTCAACACCACAAAAAATTATAATTATCAGTAAAAAAATTTCAGGTTCGTTTTGAATAAAAGACTTGATCGTCTCTCGAAAAATAATTACAATTAAATTTGGCTTTTCGCATAATATTTTATCTCAACATTATATAATATCTACTCTACAAATAAATTAAATTTAGCAATTGCGAATACTTTTAATAAAGTTAAATTTCTATTGTCTTTGAAGCAGTTTTACATAAAATTGAAATAAATAAGTCTAAAAGTACATATTTGCATAATCTATATATTCGATATAAATAGAGTTGGCTCGATATAAATAGTATTGAAAACAATAAAAATTTCATATAAATGTTCGCAACTGGCCAATTAAGATAAAAAAATTATAATGTTGAAGGTAACAAAAATATCAATTAATTCAAACAGCAGCGACATCCATTAGATACCTAAAACGTCCAGCAGACATCGGTGATGTCTACTGGACGTTTGTATCTGAATATTCTAAATGGATATCGTTCGCTGTTTGGGCTGTTCGAAATATTCAACATCAACCACTCGACATTGACGTATATTGACGTTTGATTCGGCGATCAATTCCGACAGGTACAAATAAAAAAATAAAATAGAGTGTAAATTATCGAATAGAAATAATTTTGTCATGAAAAATATATAAGTTTTCTTCTTCATGGTCACAAATAATGGAAAAGTAGCGTCATCTATTAACGAATCTTCTAATTACAACTACTAAATCTTAATCATTTAACAACAGCTATTAATACAAAGAAATGTAATTAAATAGCTATTTGAAAGAAAGTGCGCAAAGTTCAATTATTATTCAACTGAATAAACTTATCGAAATAGTCGCGTGTTCGATTAAAAAAGGCAACCACAGGTGCAGAAAGTGTAGTTGAAAGGAAAAGATTCAATGTTTCGCGCAATATCGGAGTTGTCCGCGAAGCTAAAGAAAAATTCGTTCTTTCCATCTGCAGATTCCGCAGTCTCTATTCCTTCTCATTCCTTCTCTCTCGCGCTTCCAAGAGTTCCAAGTCGCGAACGCATGCTCGGTCCATTCACATTTCACAGTGCAGAAGGTTGTAAAAGGTGCAACGCGACGCGACGCGGTATGATACGGCCGGAAGAAAGGGACGAACGAGCCTGAAAGAGCCACAAAGTGCTGTGAATGTGAAGAGAAGAATAAAAGACGCTCCGTGAACGCAGCGTTTCGTCTCCACTCGCCGGGTGCCGCTCGGCTGCGCTCGGCTAGCGCGCCAATTAGCGCGCGCATCGCGACGCGCATGCGTTGCCGCGCAGTTGACCTTGACGGGAGCAAACGGCTGCGTCAACGGCAGGCGCCCGCAAACGCTTCGGAAAGAGTCACCGCCACGGCAGAGGGAAGGGGGGGCCCCGAACGGAGCGGGGGAGGGGAGGCACCCAGCGCGCGTTCCGTGTCGCCCATTGTTGTCCTCGTCGCGCGTAATGGCCACCGTGAGCATTCGTTAACGCGTCGTAAGGTACGCCATATCGCATCTCGGCCTATCCTGTACGACGGATAACGCCGCGAGTCTCATCCAGTCGCGAAACATCGCGTACGACGGTTTTTATGCGATCGCCATCGCCGCCGAACGAGGTGCGGACAAAGTGCGAGCGAGCGAGGTGAACGAGCGAGGAAGCGGGACAGAGCGGGCGAAAGGGAGCGACAAAGAGGAAACGACGTACGCAACGAGGAAGGAGCGGCGGCGGCGGCCGCGCGTTTCGTACTCACAGTCGCCGCAACCGCCACCGCGCCGCTCTACGCAGCCGACCATGATTTGCGCGGGCCGACGTTGACAAGCGTGTGATTCCGAAGGTGATTGTTCGCGCGCGCTCAAACCGCGTGGTTGGGCGAGCCAAGCTAAGCCAAGCTAAGCCAAGCCAAGCCAAGCCAAGCCAAGCCAAGCCGTTCCAAGCCGTTCCAAGCCAAGCCAAGCCAAGCCAAGCGGACCCGAGCCGAACCGAACCGAGACGAGCCGGACGAGTGGGTGAACGGAACATAGAACGTTACGAGCGAAACCAACACCAACAAGATCGTCGCAATTTCGGACGACGCAGCTCCAATATAACGAAGCTATCGTTCCGAGGAAGCGTCCGTCGAAATCGAACGCCATTGATTTCTCGCGCGCGGCTCCAACAGCGCGATAAGAGCGTCGCGCGCGCGGCACGCAACACGGTGTGGCAAGAGCGGCGCTCTCCTCTCTCCCCTCCCCCTCCCCTTCCTCGACCGTTCTTTTCCCTCGTAGATGCTGAACGTGAGCCGCATCGTGTTCTTACGGCGACGTGCACGCCCGCGCGTATCCACGACGTCGTCTTCGTGGTGCCTGCCGCACGGCAGCTTGCGCCGCCACCGCCACCGCCGCCGTCATGGCAACTAGAGGATCATCGGTTACCGCTCGGCAGCCGGACTATTAACCCCGCGGTCCGTCGGACTATTACACGTGAGTATGTTTATTATGCGACCACGTTCGCCTGTTGTTTCGTCTTTCTCTTGCCACGCGCGCCAAACGGCCTAAACGAGGCCTGACATCGTGCTTTTTTTTTCCCCCGTTGCGTCCGTCGCGCCTGTATTCGCTGTATTCAAACGTGTCCCTCTTTATCCTTGCCGTGCTTCCGGCTGGGGTGTCGTTGTTCACCCCGTTGCCATCGGGGACCTCCTGCCGGTTGCTTCTCGCATACCTCGCACGTTCTCGCTTAAGCCGACAGTTTATAACGACCGCCTATTGATTGTGCAGGGTCAAAGGCAATACATCAATGGCCCTAGAATCAAATGGCAACAACGTGGTGTGGTTGAACACAACCCGTCCTGATCAAATACAGCAGGTATGCGTCGCGCGTGAGGCAAGCGAGGAAGCGTATACATTTGCGAACACACAATAATCAACTGCTGATCATGTCTCATTTTCAAGTATTCAGTATCTTGTGAATCGTGTTTAAGAGAATAAGATACCTATTCATAGGTATTCATAATTTCTTATATAATTGATGCATCTTCTATCGGAGTATCTGACATACACCTTTCTGATCAACAGAGTCAACCAATCGAGCAGCCATTGAAGTGTTCCATGTTTACTCAAACGGAGCAAACTAATAGTTTTACTCAGACGGAACAAAGCAATTCAAGTTACGGAGACCAGAGACAGGTATATTCATTATCTTATGATAAATGAAAAGAAACTCAAATTTCTCCTCTAATCATATTAAATGATTTGTTTTTACAGCAACAAACAGCAATGTTTGACCCACAGCAAATTCAGCAGCAAGCTGCTGCGCAAGGTCAGCAGACGCAGCAGCAGCAACAGACTCAACAGATGTACGTCACATCGGATAAGAAGGAGGACAAGTCTCAGCAGCAGCAACAGACGACTACTACCGAGTTCCCTTCCTCCTTCTATTACAACGTCAACATGTTGCAGAAGGTTCAGACAAATGCGGTGAGCACAATCAGTGCAATCACCGATGACAAGGGTTGTTACCGTTTCGATGTTCAACCTGTCGGTTATAATACATTGCTAAATCAGATGAGTATTGCCGCTGCGACCGCAAATGCAACGTTCAAGTGTGAGATTTGTGGCCTGGTCTTCGGTCATATGAGCCTGCTGCAGCATCATAAGCGGATTCACACCTCGACGCCCAGCAATTTGCAGCAGCAGCCGCAGCAGATTGTGGTACAAACGCCAACAACAGTGACTGTCGCCACTACACCAGAAAGACCGTATACTTGTGACGTTTGTGGAGCGTGTTTTGCATTACCGGGAGAATTAAAAAGTCACAAAACAAATATGCATCAGAAACCAAAGGTGCAAATTTGTGAAGATTGTGGCAGTGAAGACCCATGCGAACATCATCCAACTAAAGTTAAAAAGAGTATGTCCATATCAATTAATTTCAGCTATAGTCAGTGTCTCATGGTGATATTGATTTCAGTATTAATATAAAAAAGTACAATTATCTTGCAGCATTAAAAATTTCCAAGATTTTCACATTGGAAATTATATAGATTCTTTATAAAATATTATGTACTGTAATCCTTATACGATGTATAAGAAATGATAGCTATTTTTATTCAGGGTTGATAAAATTATGTTTTAAATGTGTTTTTTTTTATATATAATATTGTTTGAAGCACGTATGAAGCAGTAAAACATGCTTTAAAAAAAGATCTTTTGCCAACTCTGTTTTTATCAATAAAATCGCTATTTTTATTTCAAATCAATTATTAAGTTCAGATTGATGTTAGATGGTAAGATTATTCACGGATTTTTAGCTGTAACGAAATATGCATTTTTCTTGTAGCTATCAAACCTGGTCATCATCCTGTGAAACGAAGGGGTGTTACCAGTGTCACCAAATGTCACAAGTGCAACGGCACAGGGATTATTTTTATAGGTAAGCATCATTTGTTAGCTTTCGACCGCTGATTGGATGTCACTTAATACCCTTGATAAGCCGAAGAAAGATGTTGCTGATAAAGCATTTTGAAAGCGTCCAAAGTTTGTTTCAAATTTTATGTTAATATAAACGTTCTCGCAAGGGATTGCGTACTGTATATCAATATCAGCGACATTTTATTCAGATATTTCGTCATCCTTTTTCCCTTCATACTTTTCATTGCTATCATGATCGTACATCGGGTGATATATGGTAGGTAAACACGACGAAAAACTAGATTCCGGAATCAGTTCCCTCGCAAAGTGTGGCGGCTGCAAGGCTACAGGCCGCATCGTCATAGGAAGTAAGTCGGATATAATTATCGTCAACACAGAGTATGAGATCTGTTTTGCGATTAGTATGTCTGAGTAATATCGCGTCTGTCTTGGATGGTGACAGTTCAAATTTATTTTCCGTGATCACTTTGGTATTTGCAGTTTTATTGATATTTGAGTCAACAACGCGCCAACATATAATTTGTATAGAGTATTGAATTTTATTAAAAAGAAATATATTCAAATTATAACTTCTTTGATTATTATATAGTTTCATGGACTCTCTGAAAACTCGATGTTTAAATTCAATTTATCAACTCTTCTAAAACGTATTTATTAAAAATATTCGACAAAATTTTGAGTAATTTAATAAATACATCGAATGTTTATTAATAAATTTAAATTAATATCTTTGAACGTTGGATTTTTGATATTGTTTTTATTTAACGTGATTTTATTTTTGCTTGCATGTGTTCTTGTAGGTGGAATATATTCTGTTATCTTTCTTATTTTGTTCGTTCTATTATTTAATATTCTTGCTATCTCAATTCTTACAAAGTGATTGTGATTATTTTATTTTGCTGTTATTTTCTTTTCCTTGTTAGTAGAACTGTCGACATCTAAATTTAAGAACAATGGCACAGAATAAAAATCTCCCCTAAGGGACAGTTTTATAAATTATAAAATCGCCAAATTTTAATGTTTTCTGTATATAAGATGAACTTATTAAATTTCCGTTCGGCTGTTTATAATTCTTTCGATTTATTTCGCGATATAGCTCATTGAAAATAATCATCATTTTTTTATAGAGTAAATTGCGTAATAATCAAATCTCAAAATTTCATATTGCTTGTGGCGTTCAGATTTTCTTAGTGCACTAACTTTTATAACAACTTGCATGATCAGATTGTTTCATAATCTTTACATTTAATCATTCATTTTGTAATTTCATATTCCATGTCCATTCATATTTCATTTCTTGGATATAAGAACAAAAATTTAAATATTAGTATCATGAACTCATATCGCATAGATTCATAGATTCCTCGCGGAACAACTTCGAGCTTATCACTTTTGTAGAACTGGCCCTTCGAGGACAACTAAAGCTTTGTTTATGCTTTCAATTTCAGGTGGCAAGCAAAACAGTCAAAATCAAGCGGAGAAACCATTTCATTGTAACGTTTGTGATGGTACATTTTCTCGATATTCTTCACTCTGGTCCCATAAAAGACTTCATTCAGGAGACAAACCATTCAAATGTGAAGTCTGCGGCTTAGCCTTTGCTAAGGGTAAGTAAACGATTAAATTGATTAAATAATGAAACATAAGATGTATGATATTTCTGCATACTGGCTAACTAAAGATTATGTAAGTTTATTTTTTAGTACAAATTTTGATTTCTTTCCCTTTATAGCTGCTTATTTAAAGAATCATGGAAGAGTTCATACCGGTGAAAAACCGTTCAAGTGCAACGTTTGCGGCATGCAGTTTTCGCAGAGCCCACACTTGAAGAATCACGAACGAATTCATTCCGGCGAGCGACCCTATCAATGCGAGGTTTGCGAAAAGACGTTTGCCAGACATTCAACGCTCTGGAATCATAGAAGAATTCACACCGGCGAGAAGCCATACAGGTGTAATATCTGCGGTTCCGCCTTCAATCAAGCCACACATCTCAAGAACCACGCAAAAGTCCATACCGGTGAAAAACCGCATAGGTAACTTCAACCAAAGATCCGATTGTCGAAATGTATATTTGTTCCGCGCACATGACTTTTTTGTGTTTTTTAGGTGCGATATATGCGAGATTGGCTTTTCCGATCGTTTTGCGCTGAAGCGTCACCGTGCGATTCACGAGAAATACGGCCAGACGGCACGAAATCAGAATGCAAATAACCCAGCAAACGCACAACAGGCCAACGCGAGTAATCAGCAGCAGCAGTCGCAACAGCAGCAACAGCCACAGCAGGCACAGCAAGGCCAGGTTGTGGTCGTAAATGCGACTACTCCTGTCACTGTCAGCCAAGGGCAAGGCCAAGTTATACTCGACGAGGTCTACAAGTGTCAGGTGGCCTTCCCAGAGCCTAAATGATTCAGCTAGAGAATACCTTTCAGGAGTTGGTAAAGAGGTTAACTTTTTTAACCTTTTTTTTTATATTAATCTCGAGAACGGCAAAATCCATGGATATATAAAAAGTAATGGATTTTACGCTGAAAGAATCAAGTGAATTCTGCACGAGTGACTGTGAACAGCGCAGCTCTTTTTTTTTGTGTGTATGTGCAGCCACTCGGATTTTGTGGAAGAATATTTGGTGACTATCGATAGATTGAATTTAGATATGGATAAAGATTTCAAGGGAAAAAAAAACGAAAAAAAAATATGGACGGAGAGATTCTGCGTGAAGTTTGTGCGAGTGATGAATTTCGTGTGGAATGTATCCTCGGAAATTTAATTCATAATATACAATTGGACGATTTTCAACCGCCAACATCAACGAAGTCTTTTTGTGAAGTAATAGAGAAATATGTCTACCTTTATATTTTGCCATTCGGAAAGGTGGAAAAAACAATTAAACCGTATCGCGGCATACATTTCGTATATTAGTTTTCTAAAATAAAACGAAAAATGTAATTGTAATCGTATCATTCTTTCATACATGTATAATAATCGTTAATTTGTCCACGAGAACAAAATTGCTATACGTCTTGCCAGTATTTCATGATTTCATGAATGGCATTGTGCAATAGTTCCGACAAATTTTGCGATTAGCCCGACAAAGTGTACTTTCGAATGATTGTAACAACGGAGGATTGCGACGGCGTGTGTTTCGGTA
Source organism: Acromyrmex echinatior (assembly GCF_024713525.1). NCBI lineage: Eukaryota > Metazoa > Arthropoda > Insecta > Hymenoptera > Formicidae > Acromyrmex > Acromyrmex echinatior. The sequence continues at coordinate 23,255,018 of NC_141852.1, forward strand.
ATGAAAAGCGCAAGTATAAGGTATCGAATATTTTACTCTTTTTTTTTTTAGCAAATTTAAATTGTATGATGAAAAATGCCCAAACCTCGGCCCTTCCGATTCTTCTCAACATCATTATGAAGCTGAATTGTGTGTTTCTCAATGTTTAAAATATCAATAAGATTTGAAGTATCTGTTTAATTTCGACTGCATAAATTATTTATCTCACAAATGATATACGCGCAAGTGAGCATGTAATTAACGAGAATTCTGTACAATGCCCCGGGAAATTTTGTACTTGCGGATAGTGTGGAACGGAACGACATCGCGATTTGTGCGAGCTCTCTTCCGTCCAGTCATTCGAGATCAGAAAGCATCGCATCACTGACGATGACGACAACGATCATGATGAAAAACTATGGAGTAGTGCGGCATACCTATGTAACTCGTTGGGGCTGCAATAATAATAGTGAATATTGACGGGCAAACTAAACCGTTTTATAATTTTAAGAAGCCGCGAACGATATGAATATATTATAACTGATAAATAGTTGCTAGTTTGTAACAAGTAGCAAAGCTAGATTATATACATATATAAATATATATATATATATATATATACATTAATTTTTATATCCCCACTTGTTAAAGCGATCCCGCACTGTCGCTACTTTTAAGTATCAATGATCACCAAACTAATAGATTATATTGATAGCTTCACACATTCATGATTGATGACTTTTGTGTGCTATACCACTTTTAATCTCACTTTCAAAGTTATTATTTGGATACTTTCCCGAGAATGCTTTTACAGTTGTTACGCAGTTTCAAGCGCAAATGTTTCCTTTTATTTTTTTTTGTTTTTTTTTGTTTTTTTTTTGCAAACTCATTGACAAAGAAACTCATGAAAGTGCCTTCGATTTCAATTAGCTTTAAATATGTTTATTTCAAGAAAAAAATAAGGGACACATTTTTTTATAAGGAAAAAAGTGCAACATTCTTTTGAAGAAAATCGATTTTTTACTTTTAAAGCGAATATCGAATATTGAAACTAGGGATGCATTGGATCATAAAATTACCGGATATTCGAAAAGAATGTAACATCGGATATCAGGAAGACAATTTTTCGAGTCGAATATCTTTCGATATTTTCCGAATATCCGACTGAATTCCGAGACATAAAAAACACTCAGTGAAACAAGAAAAAAAGGGAGCAAAAAGGATTATATTATAGAAATAATAACTGTAGAGAAAAAAAAATTGTAATTTTACAATACATAATATAGCATTATGAATATGCATACTCATTTATACATATAAAAAATTAACAACTTAATAATATAAAATTTCAACCGGGATATATTCCTAGATACTCATAATATTGGTTGGATAGTAAAAAAGTGCCGGATAATACCAGATACCGGATATTTTTTGGATATCCGGTGCATCCCTTGTTGAAACTACGATAGAAAAAAAATATTTCGAATGGAAGTTGAATGCTTAAAAGCTGAGAAATACTTTATAAAAAATTAATATATAAAAGATAATTTATAAAAAAAATACATATCGCTTATTTTTGTTTAGAAAGCAACATATTCAAAACTTAATTCAAAATGTTTCGGAAAGAGATACTTTCATGGGTTCCTTTGTGAGTTATTTTCGAACAATACTCTCTCTCTTTTGGGGATAATTTTAAAAGATTTTATAATTGCAAAGAGAATACAAAGAGTGTCCAAAATAATTCTTTTTACATGAAATTGATTTATTATATATTCACAGAAGTTTCAAGACAGTCTACGTGATTATCAATAAATTGCCATTCGACTCATACGGAATCTGGAATTGGGGATATTTCTTTGTTTTACTAATTAACTTGTAAAATAAAGGTACGCAATTACATATTTTTTCTTTTATATGATAGTAATACCTGTTACAGTATTTTTGATTAGACTAGAAACTTTATGCTGGATTTCGTATTCTCGTTTTCGATTTTTCGGGATTAGAAATAGAGCTGTCTAAGCCGTGACTCACGTGCAATTAATTTTATAGTTCATTTATCACCACTTCGTGTCTCAACTACGCCATGCTTGTAACTTTTGCGAATTGTACGACAAAATAGTCTTAGCTACGTAATGATTTAGATAAGCTCCAGTAAATACGGTCAAAGACGGAGAAACTAGTGGTGATATGTATGTTCGAAACGCCAAATTGTCGGGAGTCACAGATTAGATATACCTAAGTTAAAATATGAATCATAGTCAGCACCTAATGCAGCATCGTAAGTTTATCGCGAAACGGCAATATTTTGTTCTCTCTTTCTGTATTGCGAAAAAAAAAAGAAAAAGATTTTCCGTTTCAAGCCGATGCATGAACCTATTTTCTACATTGATTATGAGGATGTAAAACAAAATAAAGATAATCTTCGATTTTAACATTTAGTATATTTTGCACAGGAGCGATGTTTCTTTTTTCTTTTTTTTTTTTTAATATTTGTTCAGAGAGAACCCATCCCGATAAATAATTTTATCGAAGCGAGAACGCAATACTTCAGTATTCTATATATTTGCTAGAATAGCCGCAGATAATTCGTTTCATTGCAGACAGTATTGTTATAGTTGTCACGCTTCTTTCTGAAGTGATACACATCGAATAAACAAACAACGAAGATGGAATCAGAATAACTTTCAACGTGTGAAAATAATTCTGAGTGATTTGAATTGAACATTGATGGAACATGATGTACATATATTTGGCATCTCGTACATATCTTCCAAAATTTTAATAACAAAAGTTTTGAAGAATTCGTTGTTTCGTTCATTCGTTGCGCATACATTCTTTCCCGCGAATGATTTATGACTTAAAAACTAACACAGAAGGGTGACAATAAAACGATTCTCGTATATTTCACAATCATGTCCTTGTCTTGTAAGATTAGGAGAAAATGCGTAGTATTGGCAAATACAAACAAGCTTTATCATTAAATCAGGCGAGGTTAATTGTTTTTCAATCTCTGTAGTTCTGTCATTCGATGCGATCAGTGAAAGAAATTATTTTAATCCGTTGTTTTCTCGATACAACAGTCGAAAGTTAATCGAACAAAATTATTTTACGACAATTGACATTGTGGATGCTTAATATTTTTTGTTTTATTTTGTCTATCATCTTTCATTGTTTTCTCTCAAATGAATTTTGCAGATTCTGTTTCAAGTCCGAGATATATTCGACAATATTTATATAAAACGTACATTAATATGTAATTATGTGAGTATGAATTAAGTTTACTTTGCCATAGTTTTATTGCGTTTTAATTATGATTGAACATTTGTGCCTAGAAGAACAATTGTATCTACATTCACCTGCAGAGATGGATTAAGATTGTGAAGGCTACGATTAAAAATATTTCAAAATCGAATAAGGAGGGTTCTAATCGTCGCAGAATAACATGATGTAAAAGAAAGTATACAGAATAAGAATCAAGGCACGACAATGTGAACAATGCTCTCGACATGATGCGATCTTTAATTATTAATATTCACGTGTTTTTTTTTTCTTTTATTTTTTTCTTTTATGGAAAAGTCTCTATTTTGATTACATCGCTAATATCGAAACTGTGATCAGATGGTCAAATTTACGATAGTACATGGCTTAAATAAGCGTCCTCATCAAAACTTAGGACAAATACTCTTAAAACTGTTCACGAGCGAATACTTTGTATTGATTGCGTGAACGAAATTCTTTATCAACGACTTTTATACACTTATATCTGCGTCGAAAAAAAACTTCTAATACAGGAATCGAGAAAAATTGTGGAAATCACAAAATGACCAGAGTGAAGTGTATGAATGTAATTAGATACAAATTGTTAGACGCGACTTAGTAATGCTAAGTAATTCTAACTTGTCAAGAATTGCTGCTGCAGATACGGCGCTGCGTCTCAGAATTCGTTATTATTTTGTTATTATTTCGTTATTACGTTAACCGCGTTAATCTATTTTTCTATTTTATTTCAATCTTTCATTCGCACGTTTAGATTGCGATTACGGGGCGAGGCGGAATAATCTTTCATGCGTGGAGAAAAACGATTTTAAAGCGATGTGTCTTCCCGCAGCAATTCCAATGCTTCGAGATAATATTTTGTAGATAAAAAACTCAGAGCTTCCGTTTGAATCAAAATCGTCTGGAAGCGTCTTCCTTAATCTCAGTATACTGAGTTTGCAGAGATTTCGCAATTTCGTTTGTACATATGTCCACGAAACGAAAACCGAGAAGTATCGGAGATATTTTTTCATCGCCATTTTTCATCGCTATTCTCGTGCATCTATTGAGTATAATTCTAAGAACCGTCGAGCGTATCAAATGAACGAGCAGTTCGAACAACTATAATTTTGCATTGTTAAGGGTCGAGGTTTCGGAGCGGTGATTACGAAAGTTTATTGTTTTTTTCTGACAATGTCATTTGACTTGCATTTCCCGGAAAAATATCACGTACGAATCCCCGAAATCCCTTCAAACATAACATTCGACCCTTCCAGCGTGGAACTCTTTAAAGGCCTGAGAGAAAATGTCAATCGTTTTGCTTACTGTAATTTTGTATTTATGCAAAGTAGTAAACCGCGTCCGAATTTGTATATTTCCATTTGCCGAAACATACTATTTTTTTAATTGTAGCATCTTACTGTCCTATATATCCGATTCGATGTAACTAAACATCATTTTTGGCGCATTCATCATGTACGAATGAAGGAGGTCACACCACGTGCGGATTGATTTGTCACGCCTCCCTGATTTAATTTACCATATATCTAGATAGATATACCTTATCTATAACGATAGTTATAGTAGTGATTTTTTTATAATAAAACACGTTCCTAATAAATTATCTGTTCTTCATATGTCGTACGAATAAGCGTAACGATTGTAAGAGCGATATTCTGATACCAAGTACCGTGGATATCGTTATCCGCTGAGTAACGAAAATGTAAATTAGGATTAAACGGCCTCTCGTAACGTAATGAAGACTAAAGAGCCTTCGGAGGAGAAGTTTGCAATTTTCTAAGCTAATCGACACGTTTATCATGCATATACGACGACACGTGTGGGCTTAACTTCATTCATTCTCCCCCAAGGAACATTTTAATAATTGTAAAAAGGAAGAAAGGAGAAGGACTGTCGCGATATCTACACGTTCTTACAAAGTAAAGTGGAAAAAGGACATGTGTTGTTAGAATGCCATCGCTACGACTACCTTGTGTCGGTACTTTCTACCGTTAGTTTTACGGGAATACTGGATACCAACGTCTTCTTTTTAACCTCCCCCCACCTTTTATTCGAACTTTTAATCCGACTACTTTGTATCGCGTAAGACAATAATGTACGCGAAGAGATATGTATCTATAATGCGTTATTTTAATGTAAGTTAAGAGTCATCCTCTCACATTATCACGCTCTATCTTTGTTTCTGTTTCTTTCTTCGACCCACTCATAATTTCTCAATTCTCAGACGAAAGGAATCGTTTCTTTGCCATTAGTGGTTTCACTTATCTCACTTGCGAGTGAATCGGAACTCAGTAGACTCTCTTTTGTTCAGAATATGGTTGAAATAAACAAAAGATAATGCAATGTTTATGTGAATGTTTAGTAGCGAAAGACTAACCATATGGAAAAAATGACTTCAATCAAATTGGATGAAATTATGATATTTTGTAGATGAGATGCTATTCAAAAATTTTGTATAAGTACAACCACATACAAAAATGGACAGATTTTATAGCATCATTTGAAAGTTATTATTTTTTATTAAAAAATTTGTTTGTTTTTTTTTATTACTAAATTATTCATTTTATTGGCAACTGTATTTAATACTTTTATATAAAATATCACAGTTTCAGTCAATTTGAGCTTTTCCACTTTTTCCAAATGATTAGTGCGAGATCCTTTTCACGTATCTAGAAAATATTTAGAAAGTAGAATAAATTTAGAGAAATTAATTTTATTAGAATATTTTTGAAGAAACTGGATGATTAGAATGTTTTTTAAGTAACTCTTATGTATTTTTTCGAAGTTGTAGAACCTCTTATTTGTCTAAATAATTAATAAATGTTTTACATCTGAAAATAGGCCGAGTAAAAATTCTGGATAACAGAGAGTCCGCTGCGAGTTTTGATATGAAATGAAATGGCTATTCCCGACAACTTGTTAATGTACATGCTATTTTACATACAAGAGGAAAGAAGGGAGGAAAAAGAAGTCGTAAAGAAGACGTCACTTTTAGATTAGTCTGCTGTCAATATACCTAGGACGATAATTTTGAATGTAACGTGTATCATACTTGACTATCGCTTAGGTAACGTGCAAGCCGTACGAATAAAGGAAACTAGCGCACGATTATATCAGACTTTAGGTGATAATAATAAAATAATGTCCGAATACGGACATTTTCATTTTTCAAGGCTCTGGGTGACCTTTATTTTCGTCGTGTGGATGCGTGCGTGCGTGCGTGCGTGCGAGTGCGTGCCAAGAAAGAGACATACGTGTTATTTTATACATTGATTATATGGAGAGATAAAACTTTGTAGAATTCCGAAAGGCCACAATAACCATTTATAAACTTATCATTTCGTTACCAAACCCGATTTTTATAAAAGTTCCACGCATCTTCTATGAAATTACGAATTACGAATATCAGTTTTTTTTACGTGATCGATTTTCTCGTAATTGGATTGGATGTCTCTAAAGTTACATAGAATATTTTCAATTCTTTGATTGATGTCTTTCTAGTGTGGAAAATGTGAAGAAAGTCATTGCTTTTGAATAATATTTTTTTTTTTGTTTTTAACACCAATTTCGACAATATAATCTTCATTATAATCGAAAGTAGTGGAATACTTTTTTCGTAATTTTTTTCGAAATATTTATATTACTTAATTTCTTTTCTAAATTTTTATATCACTGTATCATTCGATTTATTTTGTATATTCTCCATCCATTTTTTACAATGATTTTTCTCAGAAATCCGACATATTAATTAAGTTTTTAATAAAGTGCCAATAACAGTTCAAATGTAAAAATAAGATTTATCATTAAAAAGCAAGTATAATCGATGCTTGTTAGTGGCTTCTCGTATCTTGCCAATTTTTAACTGATTCAAATTCACATGTAAGGACGATTTCGACCATTAACTATTAATTTAGTTGATTGATGATTAATTCAAATCGAAACTTGCTTACAGCAAGAATTTTTAACTATAATTTTTCGTTTCTGATTTTTTTTTGCTACTTGTCAAATAATAAAAAATTAATACTTTTATTTAATAAAATATTATAGACATTTACCTGATAAAAATCGCCAATAGTTTATATAATTAGAAATTATAATAATTTATATAATTAGAAATTATAATAATTTATATAATTAGAATTGCTGTAAATAATTCTACTGACTTTTCTGTAAATAATTCTGATGAAGTTTAATGGAAGCTTAATGGAGGAAACTACATAATTTATATAGTTAGAAATTACATAGCTAGAAGTCAAAATTATATACATACATAATATACATAGAAATTTTGCTATAAGCGATTTTGCCTGCAATTAAATTAATTACCGATTAAATTAATCGAAATTTGATAGAAATTACTCACATGTCCATATTTCTATCAATGTAGAGCTGCATTCAGAAATTTCATCTGACTACACGTAGTGTATTATTTTATATTTTATATGTTGTTTAACTATTTGTTAAACAAGAATGAAATGATTCCTATGCTCCCGGGTAAAATTTCTAAATGCAGCCTATGTTAGAAGTCTGTTTTTTTTTTCATACCCTAGGCCTGAATATCTTGCACGATCATTGTTCTTCTTTTCACATTTGAGAGAAAAAGACAATGCAAGGAGTTCAATCTTTGGATATATGAGATAAGAATAGATCTTAATTCTTATCTTATCCAAGCAACACAAGTTATTATGATATCAAAGTGATGATTAAAATGATTCCAAAATGATCATTAAGTCACTTTTCCATCATTTCCGATTCATTTTAATGTCATTTTGACGTGTTATCGTGACTTAAATTGTTTGGGCTGTATACTTTTATCTTTCTTTAGTTCTAAGAATTTAAAAAAGATAAAAAATGAATTTAAAAGATAAAGAGTAAATATGCATATTAGAAATTAGAATTAAATAGTAGTGTTTTATACGATTCCTATAAATAATTAAAAATGCATTGGGATTGAAAAGGATTCATTTCAATGTTCGCAGATGACAATCTGCTTACTTGTGACAATCTGAATCTATTTCAATCCATTCTCGTTTACTAGGTTTCTATCAATATCTATTAATTTTAGTTTCAATTTATTATTGTCTTAGCTTTTTCTAATTCTTAGAATCAGAAAAAATAGAAAATAAATCAAACGGAGATTGAAGTATAATATATATTAGTAAAAGTAGACATTTATTTTTATCAACGTAGTTGATAACTTTAAGTCTCAATTTTATTTATTCTTTATCTTTTCTAATTCTTAGGTCCAGTTGCACCAAGGTTACTTTGATTTTAAACGAGGCTTAAAACTCTCTATCTCTTCCTCTCTTTCGGCTTTAAAGAGAGAAATTGAGAGTTTTGAGCCTCGCTTAAAGTTAAAGTACGTTGATGCAATCGGGCCTTAGAACTGAAAAAAAATTAAGTGAGTTAAACCGAGATTGAAATTAATTTAAATTGATAGAAATGGACATTAATTTATCATTTATAATCGGTTCTCAAAAAGTTTGTTCTAAATTTCGTGTTTTTTTCCACCTTCGCGACAGTCGATTGGTCGCAAAGCTTGGTGCGCGTGTACCGGGTGTGTGAAATAAGCAGCAGGATTCGTGAACAGCGATCGAATTGTCCAATTGCTGTTGAGAACGTCAGGCGGCCACTTTCAAATTGTTGGGCTGCGATTGGTCATTCCGCCCGCTGGTTGCGTGCGCCGTCGGCTTGAGCATTATGGCGTCGTCGCAATTATTGGTGTAACGTCGTGCTTCGACTTACACGACGAAGTTGGACGAAATTTCGCATCGTAGTGTCTCATTTGGAATTACTTGGAATTTTCAGTGTGTCGCGATGCTGTTCGCCCAATCATCGCCAAGAATCACAAGATTTTGAATGGCAGCAAACAAAGCAAAGGTAACCACAAGACGGAGGTAGAGAATAGCTCGGAAATACTTCGAGACGACGGAGTATTTCTTGACATGTCGCGCGACTTCTCGGATCTGAAATGTCCGAGACTGATTTGTTGTCGCATCTCGGTTGAGTTGACAACAGTTGACAGTGTCAGCCGTGGTTGCAAATCGACAGCAAGGTTCGAGTCCGGTCTCTTCGTAAACGAGACACACGTCACATCGTCCTTTGTCGTGATTTGTTGATCCACGTACGACACCGGAACGATACTTTATATGAGATACGTGATTCCCGTACTCTCGGCACACGAAAATGATTCCTACCCACTCTTCGCTCGCGTCAGTGACAGCACGTTTGTCCTCACATAAAACGCGTTTCTCCGTGTTCCAAAACCTTGAAAGTTTCACATGTCGATCGTTGATACAATTTTGACGTGCGCATCAATAATGTTATGGGCAATAAATAATCGTAAGACACGTTTATAAAGGAAGATGTTTATTTAATAAGACCGACGAAAAACTTCCTAGACAGAAAGAAAGAGGAAAAAGACTTTAATACTGTTCTAGAGAAAGCTCTCTAAGTTCATAGGGATAAAAAATGTATAGAGAGAGAGAGAGAGAGAGAGAGAAAAGGGCAAGTGTATATTACATACTATAATATTACATAACTTTTTTTTATTGAAATATTTTAAATCTAAAAATGGACTTATCTTTGCAAACACACATAATTATAATTTCATTATTATTCTAAAGATTAAATTAATTCTAATTAATAATTTCCAATTAATTTCTAATTAATAATTTCCAAATTACTAATTTGAAGAATTGTTATTCTGGAATCAGAATTACTAATTCGGAAAATCGTTATTCTGATGTTGAAGATCATGAATACCTCCAACAAGAAATTACACAAGATCTATAAAATTCTTTTCAGTTGAACTTCTTACACGATTTATCTTGTCTCTATCTTGAAGAAAGAAAAGAAAAGATGAATGATACGAGAAGTTCAGTTAAAAAGAACAGTGTAGTATAATTTTGCTGTAAGTTCTGTCGGTCGAATCATCGATTCCGTTAAAATTGATACATTCAGTATGTCTCCTGACCATAAACTTCACCACTAGATCGTTATTTCCGTGGCATCTGCGTGTAATTCAATTGGTAAATGGATAGATCACTTTCTTGTTATCTAACGGATGTGTCTGGAGCACGTTGGGTCTCTGCACTTCTCGGCGATTGTTGAAGCGACACCACACCCGCATAGTCGAGAAGTACAGTATTTCCATGAACGATAAAAAACTGAAGCCCATGAATAGACCCAGCAAGCCTCCCGTACTCGCTGTAAATTGGAATTCCTGATTTTGTAATATTTTTTTCTAAATAATAATCACTTGTAGAATGAACAGATACCTACATAGAAATTCGATGAATCCGAAGAGCTCACTTTTCATATATTTCGTGAATTGAGAGTCCACGAAAAATAAGTGAACCACCGCCACGTTTTCCCTACGTTTAAAATTGCATTTAAAAAATTGGATTAAAAAAGTATTATAAATTATGCGAGAAAGAAGAGAAATGGAATATTGAAATTTATTATGAAGACTTCTATAAATATGCAGCTCGTAAATCGGATGCAATACGGATGCACAGGATGTCCAAATAAATATTAATTCAACGACAAATTTTCCACTCAACTTGTATCTGATTTTTGTTAAGGAAAATAGAGACGTATCGCAATTTGCATAAATCTGCATCGAGTTTGTATTTAAATTCGAACATGAAAATTTATAAAAGATAAAATCTATTTAAGTGTTTTTTTTTTTCCGGGACATCTTGTATCCCTGGAATCTAAATGTCAACCTGTTGCATCTTTTATATGCGAACGAATACCTGCCGCGATAAATTGCGCTTATTAAGTTTTAATTACGTGAAATAATCTATGTTCTTCTTCACGTATTGTTTGTTGGTTTGAAAGGTCTGCACCAGTTTGTTCTGCGAAAGTTCTATTCTGTAATTAATCTCGAAGCAGGCTGGCCAGCAATTGCAGCTTGGTCTGCGAGGAAAGAAAAATTTGAATGATCTTGCTTCTAGAAAAAGATCTTCTGAGGGAACTCACATCGTAATATTGTTCAAAACCTCATCGTAGAGTTTGATTTCCATGGCTTGTCTAGCTTGTTTAGCGCATGGTTCGTCTTTTTTGCCGCAGATCGGCGTGTTCGATGATTCTATAAATAATATTGCTCCAGTAGATACACAAAAAACGTATTTGAATCAGAGATTCCGAAAAATCCATTTTAGTTTTTCGTTACTCTAATCGCTTACTAATAATAACTTCTCATCGCTAATTGAACAACGCTAATTGAAAAATCTTAACCCCCATTAAGGACCGCTAGTCGATTTTTCGACCAAAAAAAAATAGGTCAACTTTCGAACCAAATTTGGATCAATAATCGCAAAATCGACCACCCTTCCCCTCCCCCTCCCTTTCCCCCGCCTAAACGACCAACCCCAGAGTGAAAATTTTTGGCAAGTAGACTCCTTAAAAGTATAGTATTAGGTGTACAACTTTGCTTCCGTCGTTTTCCTATAGATGACTAGCGGTAAGTGGTGGTCGAAATAAATAGATCATAGACGTCAATAAACTTGGGCAACTATCAACATAGGAACCCCATAGAAACATTAGTCGATTTGTGTCTGCATCATAAAGTTATTCTCGATTGAAAATGTCAGTTTACGAGCCAAATTCTCGTCATTTGCGGGAGGTTTTAATTTTCTGCTTCAATATGAAGAAATCTGCGGCTGAGGCTCATCGAATGCTCTCAAATACGTATGATGAGGCCGCTATTAGTGAAAGAACGTGTCGTGAGTGGTTTCAACGCTTCAAGAACGGTGATTTTGTCGAAGACCGACATAGCGGTGGTAGAGAGAAAGTTTTCGAAGATGCAGAATTGGAGGCATTATTTGATCAAGACTCGTGTCAAAATCAAGAAGAATTGGCATTTCAAAACGCCTCAAAGTCATGGGAATGATTCAGAAACAAGAAAATTGGGTGACGTACGAGTTGAAGCCGAGAGATGTTGAACGGCGTTTGTTTACTTGTGAACAGCTGCTTGAAAGGCAAAGATGGAAGGGATTTCTGTATCGCATTGTGACTGAGGACGAAAAATGGGTTCATTACGATAATCCCAAGTGCAGAAAATCAGGGGGAGTTCCCGGCCATGCTTCAACGTCGACGGCCAAACCGAATATTCACGGCTTCAAGGTCATGCTCTGTATTTGGTGGGACCAGCTCGGCGTAGTATATTATGAGCTGTTAAAACTGACTGAAACAATCACAGGCGATCAGCCTGTATCGAACGCAATTGATGCATTTGAGCAGAGCATTGAAAGACAAACGGCCGCAATACAACGAGAGACACGATAAAGATTTTGCAGCATGACAATGATCCCATGTTGCGAAAGTGGTCAAGATATACTTGGAAACGTTGAAATGGGAAGTCCTACCCCACCCGTCGTTTTCTCCAGACGTTGCTCCTTCTGACTATCACTTGTTTCGATCAATGGCACACGGCCTGGCTGACCAGCTCTTCCGGTTTTATGAAGAAGTAAACAATTGAATCGATTCGTGGATCGCCTCAAAAGATGACGAGTTTTTTCGACGCGGGATTCGTATGCTGCCCGAAAGATGGGAAAAAGTAGTGGCCAGAAATAGACAATACTTTGAATCATAAATGTATAATCAGTTTTTTATAATAAAGCCTCGAATTTCGGGAAAAAAACAGTGGAAGCAAAGTTGTACACCTAATAGCTTGCCATTAAAAGGATTTTAAATTTTGAGAAAAAAAATTTGTCTTGGTCCTTAATAGGTTAATACAATATAAATAGGTTATAAATAATTTTAAAAAAATTATTTTAAGAAATTTGAGTTTAAATATTGCGAAAGAAATATTTTGATCGTACAATTTCAGAACGAACAAATATCTTTCCATATCGTGAGGATAAGAATAATAACGTCAACGTTAAAACTATTGTCACATGTATGCTAATAGGTTGAACTTGTCTCGTAAGACTTGTATAATAATATATTTATGATTAGAATTCTAATTCTATGCTATTCTATATATATATCATGAGATGTTACAATTATTCGTAAATATCTACGATTTCTCGTAAATCTTACAAGAAGCTATCTGTAAAGATACTGCATAAGATTATAAACATTTTAATTATCAAGGCATTCTTATAAGGCTTACGAGAATAAGTTGCAAATTTATTTAGAATTAATCCATTAGCATGCATATGATAATAGTTTGAACTTTTAGTATAATATATACAATGATTTTTCGGTCTTTTACTACAGATGATTCTTAGTACACCCAATCATGTATACTAAGGATTCCGAGAATGCGAAAAGTCATCAGATTACAAGTTCGAAATATTTCTTTTGCAATTTTAAATTCAATATTTCTCAAAATAATTTTTCTTTAATGATTTATAACGCATTTGTTAGCTGCGTTAAAATTTTTATCTAAGAAATGTAATATATTCAGATACTTGATAATTCAGATACTTGATAATTGAAAATAATTGTCAGATTTGTATCAAAAGTTGAAATGATAATTACTTGGCATGTAATATTGCACGCAATCGCAGAGCTTCTTTGTATAATTTGCCTCGCACTCCAGAATGCAATTCCTCTGTGTATATGTTCGATAGTAGCGCAATTTTCTTTCAGACATGAAAAAGCATTTCCGTTTCCTCTGCGCTATAGAAATTATTGATGGATTGGCGTATGATATCCGTGGTCTTATGATTATCCGGGTCTCCTCACCCGGTGTGATTGAGAATGAGAAATCAGCGATTTTCGGTGTCTCTACGGGATTATGGAGTAACATCTGCAGAATCATAACCATATTATTTAACATCATCATTGGAGAACGACATTACATCATTGTAAAAAGCATATTCTATAGCACCAATCTGACAATTTACAAACTTGAATTTTAACAAGAGAAAAGAGGATTCGTTGTATGTTAACTATTTTTCTAATGGTGGATGCTTCCAAAATCTTCCTTTAATAATCTCATTTAATGGGTAAAATAAAAAGGGGAATTTTCGTAGCACAAGACGCACTTTAAAGCCTGCGCCGGCGGTTGATGAACAATAATATTCGTCAATATCAACATCAAGAGCCAAAGTCAAGCCATAGATTAGTCCAGCACCGTATGGTCTCCATGGTACAACATCCGGCGACATACTCGCGTCGTATCCCTTTTCAGCATTCCAATCAACACTTTCAGATGGATACGTTATATTCAGATCAGACCAGTCGAGTCTAAAACAACAACAAAAAATTTTAGCAGAAATTTTCGGTCATAGAGTATATTTCTATTTCACAATTTGGTTGATTACTCACGGATTATAGAAAAGATGTTTTTTTGCTACTGAGTTAAAATTGCAACAAATACCCTCGTCGGTCATGGTAGGATTAAAAATTCTTTCACATTCGATCGGAATCCCGTGCCAAAGGCAGTAGTATATCATATCTGTGCACGGCTGAGTTACCTGACAAAGAAATGAAGAATAATTTTCTAATAATATAATTATTCGAGATAAAAATTATAAAATAATCTGAATTTTATCAATTGATTTCAATCTAATCATTGATCGAGAAATGTGATTTTAATTGTCCTTTACAATTGTCTCAGTTAATTTTTCTTGCAAGGGAATAAAACTAACTACAAGTGTTTTATGACATTTTTTTAATAATGCTGTATTTATATTTTTAAAAAATATCAAATTTTTTTTATTAATTTAATTCTCCAGGAATTGTTTTGACTTCAAAATCTCGAAATAAGATAAAAAAACAACATAAATTAATTTATTTATTTCTAATATTTGTTGATATTCTATAACATGTCCAAAGCCCATTAAAATCAATAAGAGAAAATTCTGATGGTTCTCTTGTGAATGAATATTGTCTAAACCGCCAAAGTTATCTATAAAAAATATTTTAAATGAAAGATGAAAAATTTAAAAAAAAATATTACTTTATAATCATAATTTAAAAATTTGTTTAATAAAAAGTTTTAAATTTTTAATTTTTTTTATTAAAAACGTTAAAGATATGTTGATAACAGTTAAATGGTTTCAAAAAAAAGAGTACTTTAGAATAATAAAAAATTGTTTTATTAAAAAATGTTTCATTTTTATAAAGTATTCTTTTTTTTTAAATCATTCAACTTTTATATAACATTTTTTTATGTCTTTGACGATTTAAATGAAATTCACTTAGAAAGAACGAAACTAATTTTTTTTAAGGATTTTTCCATTGTGTGATTGAACACTCGTAAAAAAATATATCTTATTTCTGTTGATATTTTTTAATTTATCCAAAGCTTATTAAAGTCAAGGCAACATTTGATTATGTTCTCGTGATATTAGTATATATCAAAATGAATATATGAAATAACACTGTATACATTGATCATGAACTTTAGCATTTTGTCCCAGTTTATAGCCTGGTCATCATGGTCGTCATAAGTTATGTTACTATCCGAGTTGCAACGATCTTCCACCAATAATTTGTCTAATTCG
Organism: Acromyrmex echinatior; assembly: GCF_024713525.1. Classification (NCBI taxonomy): domain Eukaryota; kingdom Metazoa; phylum Arthropoda; class Insecta; order Hymenoptera; family Formicidae; genus Acromyrmex; species Acromyrmex echinatior. Next base: position 23,270,740 of record NC_141852.1, read on the forward strand.
TCGAACCTAAAAAAAAATACAAAATTTTAAAAGATAATTCTTAGTTATATTTTTTTAAATAATTATTTTTGATGATAGTACTTATTTATTACAATAATTACTAATTATACCATTCGACCAAAAAAAAGCACTTTTGAGAGAATTTGTTTGTTCAACAGTGTTATTATAAAATAATAATATATACTGTTAATTAGTAATTTAATTCATACTTACCCACGTTCAATTCGCTTTCCTTCTGTCTTCTTAATTTTATTCATATTGCATATTGTTACAGAGGGAAACGGGAATTCATTTAGGGAAATCGGATCAGGGCTTAAAGAAATAATGATGGGAGATCCATTCCATTTCTGATAGATATAACAAATGTAATATATTGCTACTGTTAGTGCGGTAGTGAACGAGATTATCCAAAATATTCTGCAAAAATTCAGCTTTAAAATTATGTAAAATTGTGTAAAGTAAGTAGTGATTACTTATTAATTTTATTTTATATAATATATAATAATATGTTTTATATACATATGTATGTATACGCAAGCATAAAATTAATTTCTAAATAATAATATATAAAATAAAATTAGAATATAAATATGTTATATATGTTTCAAAATATAAATAACATTTTTTATAATATTTAAAAAAATGATAATTTTGTTACATTGAAAATCACATCGATATAAAAAATTATTTTAAATTTTACGATATTTTTCTGCTTCATATTTTAATTTCGAAGAATTGAAGAGAACTTGTTATGCAAATTTTAAATTGGAACTTTATACCTTTCTACGATTGACAATCCCGAGTCACCGACGTAACGTAGACCGTGAAGGCTACTACACGAACAATACTGCTTGGCAAGCTCGCTGATTTCTGTGAGTTTCTGATGCTTCTTTCCAGTCTTTAATCTAGAAAGAATAATACTAGATTATAGATAGATGTGTATTGTTAGCATTTAATTAAAAGGATCTTTACTTTTCAGTTTTCTCGCTTTCTTGATCGTTGTTCTTGTTCGCGGCTGATTCTTTTGTGAACAAATTATTGTTGTATCTCGATCTCAGGGCAAAATCTTGCAACCTATACGTACCCTACGCATAGTCGAGATGCTTATTTTATTGCTCACATCTTATCTTTGATTAATAGTACACGAAAAGAACAATTTTATTATATCATATTTAATATTTAACTAATTATTAACTATTATTAAATTAATAATACAGAAGGGCTAGATACAGATCCAAAAATAATTTTGTTGGATTATCAAAATAATTATGTAGAACGTTTAAGCGATGACAATGGTGCAAAAAGTTTTAACATTCTGGCAACTAAGCATCCTATATAATTATTTTGATGGTCAAAACAAAATTATTTTTAATTTCTGTATCCGGCTAAATTTTTAAATGTTTCAGCAAAATCGTTCTTTTCGTGTGCATTTCTTTTCACATTCAATTTCTTCGTTTGGAAGATGAACGAAAATAACTTCGCGGACATTAATCTTACCTTCAAGTGATCACGAGACGCGAATCCCTCTAGCTGTTGGGGTGGTCTATAGGGATTCTGTAGGTGCACGGTGTTGACAGAGTACGATGGGATAGTGTTGCTAGTCTTTAAATCAAATTGCGCTCCATCGGCGTCATTGTAATACTTCTCATCCGAAGGATGGTTACGGTTGTAGGTTTGCGATGACATCATGGGTGTGTTGAATATGTTCATATTAACGAAATCGGATGCTCGGTCGACGTTCGAGGTAACATGTGTTAATATTTGCGCGTTATTCCACGGATTGAGGACCTTCCTTTTCTTTCGTTTCAATAAATCCTCCATTTCACGATCATTCTCTCTCTCGATTCATTGTGATCTCGTGACTTATTTCTTGATGATCACCCTATTAAATTTCCTTTCTTTGGAAAAAAAAAATTACTTGCATTCACGGTTTTTTCTTCTTTTTCAATTATTCTCCTTTGAGAAACTTATCTCATAGATGATTTTTTAATAATTAAAAAGATCTTCCTTTTTTCTTCAATTAACATTAATCTCCACATTATTTAATATTAATTACAATTAGTATTATTTATTGTAGCAATTGTTTATCGTACAAGAAGTGAGCCGCTTATCGCGAGTCTCTTCGAGCAATATTGTTGCCTAATCGGGAAAAAGTTCCGCTGATTTTGTCGCGGGACTTTTCCAAACTACCCTCCAAGACGGCCGACAGCTAACTGACGTGTAACAATAGCGGTGAGCATTCTTCTAACTTTCGCGATATGATGCTCGTATACCTCGTACTCGTATGCATACTCACGATCTCCTAGATAAATAGACATTATTATTACTCCATTATCATATTAACGAGACGAAATCGCAAACCAACGTTACGTTAAAAGATCGCGAGATGATCGCGACGCATTACGTTCTCTTATTTTTTTTATGAAGATACAATCAAACTTAATTCTAATGATAGATTTTTTAATAAATTCCAAGTAGATTTTCTTTCTTTTTTTTTCATAGAAAAATTCCTGATAAATTGTTTTTAGTACCGTCCCAGACAACACAAAGTTTAAAATGGAAACACAAAGAGATGACGATAATAATATATAATTGATAATAATAATTTTATTACATACACTTACAAAAAAAGCTAATGCAACTTTGTGATTAGTTTATGATTGTTTAAAATGCGTTAAAATCTTAAATATAAGAACTGTCTATGAATACCTTTGTGTTGTCTGAGACAATTTTAACTCGAAATTTCGATGTCAATTTCAGAAACGACAATTAGAATCGCATACATCCGCTTACAACTGCAATAATAACTCTCTCGAGTTGATCGTTTAGCATTCTCTGATTATCCCCGAAATGCATTTTTATATTAACGTGAGAAAAGTATAACAAACGATGTAAATTTACATTTAGTCAGCTATAAATGAGGAAACGTTCGATAAATATGTCTTATCTTTTCATGAATCTTTTCTACTCTTTCATGTGCAGAATATCTTGTTTAACAATAAACGAGTACACAAAAGTGACATTCTCCTTTTTTTTTCCCAGTAATCGAATATATATACTTTGATACGATCCGACATTCTACTTACAATAGAACTTTTCGAATCGCTTTTAGTATTTGCGATCACGAGTCCACGTGTTCACAGATCGAATGTACACAGATCGAAAAAAAGAAGAGTGCATTCGTGGAGAAAAACACAATTTCTCTCTCTCTCTCTCTCTCTCTCTCTATATATATATATATATATTATTAGGTGTTGGAATTAATTCGTAGCGTTTTACAAGTGATGGGAAGTACTTTCATTAATGTATTTTTTAATGCTCATGTGAAATAAATAACATTCTTTCATTAAAAACGCTACGAATTAATTCCAACACCTAATATAAAACAAATATCCCAAGTATTAAGATGATTTCGAACGACTTATTGAAAGACATTAAAGACATTATTGAGACATCATATGACGTCACTTTATTACTTGGAATTGGGCTTGAATGTCACTTTGTTACTCTGGACCGGGCATTCCATCTTTATTTTACCCAATAAATTTTACTCGAGCGTTCTTGATTCGAGTCGTGCACTTAACAACTGAAAGCATCATGAAAGCATCACACCTTTTGCTTGGGAGGAAGAAAAAAATTATCGCATGTAAGAGAAAGAAAAACAAAAAAATATAGTCCTAATGATGCATCCCGTTGCTTTGTATGCATCGTTACAAAGTACACAATGATCCATCATTAGAAATTGAATCGATCGCGTGTATCGCCGATACAACATAGGATAGATCGGTTGAGAAGTCCACGTGTCGCGCGATTACAAACTGTTACGTGTTTATGTATTAGCCACAATGTAAAAAAGGGTGGAACACTCTGCGCGATTGTTATCCTTAAGCAAGGGTGACGGATGGATTAATTAATAAAAATGTTCGCACACAAACTTATCTCGCGTCAGGCGCGCAAATTTTTCTCTATTTCGCGCTGTTTTGCCTCTTGAATAGAATTTGTATCATTAATGCCTGTTTCTATTAACGCAGATTAACTTCAATTCAACTTATACTTCTTATCTTTTCCTAATTCGTAGAACTAAAAAAAGACGAAGAGTTGAACAGAGATTCAAATTAAACTACGTTGATAGAAACAAACATAAATTAAATTATTATTCCCCTTTGTGCTATTTTCAGTATACACTCGAATTTTATTATATGCTACAATTTTTTTATTAACAGGAGCACATGTAATACATCATACAACAATTAAAACTCCTACGGATTTTTTCGAGAACGTTATGCGTTTGACGAGTAATCTCTATCTTGATACATCGTTAAATACCGACATTTCGTAAACATTGTAGGTCACTTCATCATAGCAAGTAACTTGATACATTATCGTCCTGATGAAGTGAATTGCAACATTTACGAAACGCTGGCATTTAACGGTGTATTAGAAACACGAAGATAACCCACAAACCATATAGCTTTCTTAAAGATAGTAATGCCTGTTTCTACCAATATATTATGGATTAATCTCAACTTATTCTTCATTTTTTTTATTCTTAGATCTAAAAAAAAGTTAGTTGAATCGAGATTAAAATTAAACTACATTGGTAAAAACGGACTTACATTTATTAATATAATCTTCAAATATATTCTTAATGGCATTTCGATGGAAAAAAAATTTATTACAATATGTTAATTTTTATTCAACATTTTTGTACAATACCCTATATGTATTATATTACTTGTGACAAAAATATAGCATCCACCGAAGAGTTAAATCGATATAATGACATTACAATATTAATTATATATTAATTACAATATTAATTACATTATTAAATTTATTAGTTCTATTGTCGTGATGTTTTGATTTAATAATAATGTAATAGTTGATAATATTTATAATTTATTCATTTAATAATAATGTAATATTTGATATTTATGATTTATTTTATTATATCGTTATATTATTACAAATTATATCATCAATTTGAAATTATTAAACAATTTATATGCCATGCGTAATTTTAATTTTATAAGGGATATATTAAATACTTTGTAATTAATGCGAACGCTCTTTGATCATCAAAAATGCAATAAATATAAATGAATGCGCGTCATAATGTAGATAATATGTAACGCATCGTTCAATTATATCTCTTATTTTGGAAGTCCATAACCGATCAGTTGGATCACTACCGTAAGCAATGATAGTGACATCAAATCTACAATGTAGAAAAGCATATGGAAAACCGCGATGAGATTACGTCACTAGGTCACGATAGTCTCACGCAATTTTCCATTGTTATGCATAACGAGACAAGAATGGTGAAGTGGTTACAGACTCGTTCGCAGTGGAAATGTTTCGTGACTGCCTCCTCTGATGGATCGTCGTCTCAGCGTAATTACAAGACAAACATTCGTGTTATTCTTATCGACGTTCAACGGCACCTCACGCGAGTCGAAACTGGCCGATCCGTCCGCCTGATGTTCGTATCTCGAACGAAATGCCTTCCCTTCGTTTACCGGGTGAGAACGGCAATGGTACACCTATATGAAATTATAGGTATTCGGAAGCGAAAGCAATTTGCCGGATAGACATCGACGATCGACGATTTATTATCACGCTTTGATTCGATATGAAACTGAATTTACGACGCGTGATACATCGATCACGCCCAAGGGAAATTAATTAATCTTTTATTTATGAAGGAGGGGAGGGGGCGATCAATGATAAACGAGCAAAAAACATTTTGCTAGTAAGAACGTCTAAATAATTCACATTGATTACGATAATGCAGATCGTTGAGGAAAGTTTATCATTGAACGGAATATCTATCTAATAATTAGAACTCCCACTGCGTGGAAGGGGGAGGAGACCTTGCTTCGAATAGGTGGCAAGGTTAGACTTTTTCTAGCTACATAATACTCTTTGTATAACGGCGATATTAGGTCACCGCCGTTTGTTCTGCACTGACGGTGTCATAAGCGACGATAATGATTATGCACGAGTGACAAGACATGCACCTTTTAAATAGACACATGATTCTATTATCAGCGTAATTAACAACGTGGTATTGCTTCTCATTAGAATTATGATATTTTGATAACAATCAACTGTGATATTTCAACGGTTCTGCTCTTTGGCATTGTTATCATATTAATTAATTATCATATCATTAAATTTGTAGAGAAAATGTGGTGGGTCTAGGCCAGCTTGTACTAACAAGCGAATAATTAATTCGACATGAAAATGTTCATTTCTGTTTAAAATTAATTACAATCTCTCTCTTTCTCTTTCGCACATTGTTCACAATGTTTATCTTGATGAAATAAAATTGATGCATAATTTATTTAATTTTACATCGTTGCTTGTTATTAAAAATGATTTCATCTCTTGTTACAGGCAAAATGTCATACAAGACTAGAAAGCGAAAAGAGGTCGAGGAGCGCAAAGTAAACGATGGAGAACAAGACAATTTTTTTACCGATGAGATGAAGGAGGAGATGGAAACGATGTGGGAAGTAATTAAAGTTCCTTATAATTTCATTGGATTCTTAATTAGATAAAAAAAACACGACACTTATAATACTTTTTCAGATACCACAAATTTTCCATTTCCTCTACTTAACAAAGGAATCTCTTAACATACCTCAGTTATCTTTATACGAAATGGAAAGGATGCTGTTGATACCGAGGGCTTCTAAACAATTAGCAAACATCATGACATGTTTGCTGAGGTACATATATTAAATTCGACTGGATTTAACTGTGTGAAAAAATGTACAGAGTTTGATTTCAAAATTCTAGTTCCCCGATAACCAAAGTAAAGCTACGCAAGGTGCCACCGATGCCATATGAATTTTGGACTAATATTCTCGCATATAAAATGTCAAGCTGGTTCAAAATTTATCGTGCGAAGCATAAAGATGCAACCAAAGTATGTATTGTCGTAAGTTTGCGTTGCAAATTGATGATATTTATAATTTTTATAATTTTATATCAAATATGTACGCAACATTTTAGACGCACATACATATATGGTACATGTACACATAATAACATGCACGACAGTGATCAGAAATATGATCGAAGATTTTTAGGTTCTAGAAACTATCGGTGTTGAACCAGAATTCTGGAGCGTTTTCCCCGAAACTTCGATGCTCGATGGCAAAGACTTTGAAGATCTTAGCTTCAAGCAAAGAGTCTGGTTGCTAAAAACTGTCTGTGATACAATCATGGTGAGTTAGTGATTATCTAAAAAATAAAGAGTTGTTAAATTAAACTACCATAATTCTTGTAGCATACTAGAAAAACAGTTCAAGAAGATATGGTGAACCAATCATGGGAAGACCAATTTGAAACAGTTTTAGGAATGGATCGTAATGGGGCAAGATACATTTATTTTCCTCAATTTATGCCGAACGATCTCAGAATTTATAGGCATTCTCTGGACAATAAGATCTTGTCAACTGTTAAGGTAATTCACTTATTCTTCTGTAAAATAATGCCCATTTCTACCAATGTGGATTAACTTTAATCTTGGTTTAATTTACTCTTCTTTTTCTAATCCTTGGAATTAGAAAAAATGAAGAGTAAGTTGAATCGAGATTAGTTAATCTACAATTGGTAGAAACGGCCTAACAATGTTTTTACATAAACTTATCCTTTAAAAAAGATAATAGAAAAATATATAATATAAATTAATAGAAATATTGGGTTGTTCGGAAAGTAATTTCGTTTTTTTTTTGTGAAAATGAACCCATATATCGAGCTTCGAGGTTAAACCCAGGCCTTTCAAGTGGTATGAACAATTGCTATAATTATAAATGCTATAATTATATATCTTTCCCTATATCTTTAAATTACAATGTCTAATATAATGATCAATAAGTTTTAATACCAATAAGTTTACAATATGATTCAAAATATTCTCAAAAACCTCGGTATTCTAGGTATTCAAAAATCTAGATATACAGACAACATAGGTATTTAGTCTCAGAAAGTTTTAAAATATATTACGATATTTTGTATAAGTTTTGCATATTTTACAGGCTATATAAACATATTAATTAATAAACTATGAATTTTACAGTCTGTTAGACAAGATCAAGAGACGAAGAAAAGGAGTAAATTCATTAGATGCAAAAAGAGAAAATTGCAAATACACAATAACTTATCTAATCACAGGCTTGAAAATAGAAACGATGATAAAGATCTTAGTAATAACGACAGCACCACAGGTTCGTTTATCAGTGAGGATACGAATTTGAGTAGTATCAGCACGTGCAGTAATAATAACATAAACTTAGACACTATAAGCAGGAAGCGTCGTAGGAGTTTGTCAAAAACATCTGAGGAAAGTTCAAATGCAAGATCCAGCGGCTATGACACCCATAACTCCAGTGATACCAAATCTGTCGATGATGAGTCTTCGCCGATGTTCAAAGGTTTTACTAATACTCAGAATGATAATTGCAGTATAGGAATAATTAATGAAATGTTACATGATTTGAAAACTGAAATCGACGAAGAAAAAAAAATGAGTGAACGCGAAAGCAGTAGTGAATTAGTATCACAAGAAAGCTTAGTCGAATTGTACAAAAATACTGTAATATCCTGTGAAACATTTGACGAAAAGGATGAGAAGGAGAAATCAGGTGATACTTTGTCCAATAGTTCAAAAACAGATGACGAGAAATTGAATGAGATAATTAATGCCGAAAGTTCCAAATTATTTGAAGATGTATATTCCAAAAATATTTCCGCCAGTGATAATGTAAGTAATATTTCAATGAAATTGACATCTAAATCGGATGATGAGAAACTGAGTGAAACAAAAACTAGTGATAGTAATGTTAGCACAAATGAAAACAGTTTAAATAAAAAAAGAACTTTTGATGAATTATTTTATTCATCTTCCTCTATCAATAGTGCATCATTAAGTGAAGAAGTGACTAGACAGTATCTGAATAAAACGCTACCAGTGATAGAAGCAGAATCAAATAATTTGAGAGAAGGAATGAAACTACGATCTCGAAATGTAAAACAGTACAATAAAAAACATACAACTGAAACGATAGGAAGTGAGATAAACGAAAGACAGGAAGTAGAAGACGATCAAATGAATGAAACAGATGAAGAAAATTTAAGTGAACCGCGATTACAAACAAGCATGGAATACGATTTGGACAATGACGCAAACAATATTGATATCGGTTATAATTTGCAAACATCCACGGATCCGAAGACAGATGAGTGCAAGCAACGTTTCGACAAGATGTTGTCTGATCTTAGCGTTTCTGATTTTTATCTTATAGTTGACAGTGTGGAAGAATTACGGAACCTCATTGCCAATTTTTCAGAAAGTGATTTGGAAAGCAATAATTCCAGTAACGTAAGCTTAATGCGATTAATGATTATCTCTAACATTTTTAGCATTTTTGTCACAGCCTCGTTTCATTAATCGTCATTATACTCATATAATATCCATCCGATTATCTTTACATATCACTTTTTATTTGTTTAACTGCCGACCATTTCACAATAGTTCTTATTGTCATTTGATCATTGTTTCTCTTATATTCTCTTATAGATCTACATCAGATATCAATATAATTAGAATGCTTGTTTGAACTACATCCATGCTATTGGTATATGTTACTTTTGCGACTTATTTAATCAATTGTGTAAAAAAAAATAGTTAAAATTGCGACGTCTAGAATGCATGTCTTAACGAATAATAACTGAATAAGTCTAAAAGCAATGATCGAAATGTTTATAATTAATTTTTTCATGTAAATTTGACTAATAAATTTGTACGCATCGATATCAGCATGGCTAATGTATATCTCTCTTTTATTGATTTACTCTTACAATTAGAGCCTTCTTTGCTAGTTTATTATCTAATATATTCATTTATCTATTTATTCATAATATTTTGTTGCATATATTGGCTAAAAATTACGCTGCATTTACAGGCGGAAATTATTCCTTTGTGTGAAGTAAAGTTAGTAAAGAAGTTGACTGAATTATTAAATTCTGTGGAACCAGTAGAGACAACTCTAAAGGATGCAATGCGAAAAGCGAAGGCAAAACTTCAAAGGGAATGGTCTAATTTTAAAGAAGGGTATGTATAGCAACTTGCATTTTTATATCTTACAATGCGAAGTAATTGGACATTATTTCTCAAAATCTCATACATTGTCATACAAAACGATCACAAAAAAGAATTATAATTAAAGATATTGTAAAATATCATTTTATTATTATTCCGTTTCTTTATTAACATTTACGAAATATTTTGGTTTTGATCATTAATACACATAGCAAAATAATGTTGTACATCTTCATAACTTTTCATATCTTTTCATTTTCATTGTCTGGAGAATTCGAATTACCTGACGCCTTGAGATTGCTACAATCCATGTGATTTACGATGTGGTCGTTGTCCACACTTCTAGTAACGTTAAATGTTAATCACTTTTGTCGAGCATGTATGGTAGACAAACATGTGATGTGTTGTAGCAGTGTGGAGGATCAGGACTCATCCGGTGAGAGTGGTCTCAGCTCTAATTGGTGGGTTCTTGGGACGCAGGGCAGGGATCCACTCTCAACTCCCGGAGACGCAACGTTACAAACGTTACCGCAATCTGCCGTATCCCCACTTGGCACCAAAGACACACAAAAACAATCACAAGTCGAGAGTGAAAACGAAAGTACGGTCAAAGATTCTAAACAAAGTTACCACGAAAGCCGAGAGCCGAGTAGCGAACGGCAAAATGGAAATGATAACAAACAGTCGGAGATCAAGGCGGCATCAGGAAGAAACGAAGTTGTGGAAGAAGAAAAGAAACTGGAAGTCAAACAAGACAGAGAAAACGAGAATGCGTCAGACGAAGGTATTCTTTTCTTTGATTTTCCATTCAGTTGTCTTATTCTTCTTTCATACTGAAAATAATACGTCCTTCAGATGCAAACCAGGAAACACAACATAGTAGACGGGTGTTACGAGCGCGCGGCGTCTCTTCATACACAGAACAGCTTTATTCAGATGACGAAAGCGATGAGGACGAGCTGGAGGAATGGGCCGACGTTGAGGCAGTATACGCGGCTCCCGGCACACAGACCAATACATCCACTTCTCACACTAATTCGAAAGAACGAAACGTTGACAACTGGTCGGACGCGGAGGACTCAGACCAAGATTGGATTCTACCGAGCTCTCGCAAAAGGAAAAATAAACGTTCGTGTGAGTATCTAATATCTTGAAGAAAAGCTATACTATTATATTTTTTTCTCTATTGAGGGATTGTAGATTTTTCATAAAATTTGTTTTGTTTGAATATAAGAATATAAATTAATAGCAATTTTAATATAAAAGAATATTGATAGAAAAAAATCGAAAGTATTATAAAAATCAATAAATTCTGTATCACTTTTATAACTTTAACATTTGTGCTGTTTTAGCTACCAATCGAAGATTAAAATCATTTGAACATAAGGTACAGAATATCACAGAAAATACATCTCAGAGTAATGCGGCGTTTGATGTTTCTCATCCTAATGCGAAAATTATTAAAGATAAATTGAAGGATAAACTCAAAGATAACAAGAGAGAGCCTGAAAATGCAGCTGCTCCGCAAATCCTTGGTAATACCGCTACTTCTGCAGCGAACAACAAAAATAAAAGAGAAGTGCCTTCCATGGACACGATTTGTAAGATTGAATCTGTCAAGAGTGTGCATTCGGAACTAGACATCAAAGATGAGGGTCCGGTGTACGAGTCCAATCCAAACGCCACAAGCCAGCAATACGAACAGAACAATTACGAACCCACGAATCCGCAACAAAAATATTATTATATGGTGCCACAGAATTCTGGAATAGTGCCCCAGGGGACGATCATCCAAGGAGCTGTGCCGCAAGCTCCGCATGCGACTTACTACATGCAGCAGCCTTATATAATACAGGCTCCACAGGGCAAATATCTACCCTCTACTCAGCAGCAACAACAGTTTGTTTATCAACAGCAAAGTCCGCAAATAATGGCTCAACCGTACGTCAACAATACGAATTACGTATCTTATGTAGCGGTTGCAACACAGCCTCAAACAGAGTACATGGTTACACCTGGGCCGATGATAAATCAACTGAATTCGCAGAATCCAGTTCATTGCGCTCCCAGACCGCAGAATAGATACATGCAAAATAACAGACAACTGGCACCGCGACAGAACTCACAGCATCTTAATGGTACGGTAATAAGAAGCATTGGCACACCTGTCAGAGGTCAGAGACCCACCAATTCGAAAAACGTCCCTTCGTCGAGGCAAAAACAGAAAACATCACAGACATCCAGCACGGAAAATAGCGGTCAAAAGGTCACATCTCTGATTATGCTCAGTGATAGCGACGATGAGATAGAAATGATCATTATGGAGAAATCGCCCAATACCTCAGAAAAAACTCCAACCAACAGAGCTAGATCATTGGAGTCTCAAAGAATTGCTAATCAATCTAGACAGAAACCTACGATCACTTCGGACATTACTGTCCCTTCGACAAAGGGTATTCTCTCACCGCAAATCATTCAACGAATGAGCCAGGGCGGTATATCCATCACGCCAGTGAAGAACAATCCGCCGCCAACGACGAATGCCAACACGCAGCTAGTAGTAGTCGTAAATGATACCGGAAGTCACTATGCCTTGGCACTACCCAATGGCAGCAAACTCATACTCACTCCGGAACAGGTAGCGCAGATTAGAGCTTCAAATGGAGGGAAACTAATTTTGTAGAGCGTGTAATTAACCATATTACACAAATTGCGTGTCTTTGTTCTGTTTCTTAAGTTTTCACAATCGCAATAACATGTAAATCTGATACATGCAAGTTTTATCTTCATATCTTGCCGATTTAGTCATTAGTCTGTAAAAACAGAAATTTATTGATGAGATATAAGATATATCTTATCATATAACCGCAAATGTTTAAAAAGAATTAAGTTAAAAGTTTTTAGATAGATTATCTATCTTCCGTTATATGATGTACAAAGAATATTAAAAAAAATTATTTCTTAATTTTAATTAGTTTCTTTTCACAATATGTATAGTAAATAACGATCTTAAGTATAGTATAATAGTATGAACTAGGAAATTGAGGCGGAAATAATAGAATTTATATTAAAACTTCGTATTTCTTTCATATTCTTGGAACAATCACGCATGTATATTGCATGGATACAAAAATTAAATTTTCGCTAAAAAAAATTCAAGTTTATAATTGCAAAATTAGTGCAAAATATTGTTATATTTGTAAAAAAATATGAAAACGTTTTTTAATTTTTTTTTATAAAGAATATTACGAATTACATAAATGCTTCATCGAATAATAACATAATGTTGGATACATGCCTAAAATTCGAATAAATATTTATGTCTGATTTTAATTTTGTATTACAATAAAATATAGAAATGAGATAATATTGTACCTAAAAGACTAATATTTAGAGTTTCGTATAAAATTTATGAACTTCTATAAAAAAGGTATTATTGATTCGATGATACGCTAAATAATTAACTTTTACATGTAAAATAAGCTACTATTTAAAATAACTATTAGTATTTTTGCACTTCAAGTTAAAAAATTATAATTTTGTTCACATATTTCTAATTTTTAATGTTTGTTATAATGTTGTTGTTATAATGTTATGTTAAGTATTAAATTTTAAAGAAGACAATTAGATACCTCTCTTAATTGAGTACCTCTCGTTTAGGTTTTTTATATAATTGTCCTTTATAAATTTTATTAATATATATATTTTTGTAATTAAGTGCCACAATATAAATGCATGTAATTTACATGAGAAAATTGTTCTTGAATATCACCAAAATTAATGTGCATTGGTCTACATATTCTATATAAACATATTATCATGACATGATATCGAATGTTATATATTTCTCATGTATTAATTATACAGATAACAATGTATAAAAATAGAGAGATATTTCTCTAAATATAAATATTATTTTCTTTTCTCTATCTACATAACTAAGCAACAAAATGTTTTTTATGTATGTTACAAAAACAATCTCACTGCAAGAAGGAAGTTCACTTGCATTAAACCAAATAGGAACGTTAAATCGTTTAACACAAGTATCATGAGTAAATGGTAACATAAATCAACAGTGGCCCAATCGAAAATGGAACGCAGTTCTCGTTAATTGGATTACAGGAACTCAGCGAATTTTTTAGTTGCATTCTCGACATATAAGATTAATAACATAACTAATACGTTCGTGTGAACGTTTTTTTTTTTTAACTGCATTAACACAAGGCCTCTGGACGTCCTTGGACCTCTCTCTTTTACACCTGATTCTTCTTTCGCGCGTACGGTAAATCTTTATCGAAGGCCAAGAACTTGGATAGGCGTGTCCCGTTATAAGGCGTGTTACTTCCCGGTGGATGAAGCCTCATCTAAAACAAAGGCCATCAGATAATCGTATGCGTGACGATAGCGTAAATAATTTATCCATAAATCTATGTATAAATGATATGATAATTTACATTTTCCTTTCGCTCTCAACATTGATTAATTATTTATCTGCACTCAATCTTGGAAGACTACGTACCACATGCTCCTGACTTTCGATGTATTCCTCGAGATATCGCGACACAAATCGACGACGACAACATAATATAATAAACAATATTTATTCTATCAATGCTTTATTTATGTGTAAATGTGATATGAAAGTAAAATCTTTGTGTACACAGATAAGGAAATTTATAAAATATTTTATTATATATTTGCAGATTTATTAAAAAAGTTCCATAGTTTTGTTCAGGCATCACGAAAAATTAGTCTTTTTTTATGAATACTTTATAAAATTCTATGATTATATTTTTTTTTGTCATTTTTAGATTATTATCATAAATAGATGAGATAAATTTTTTAAGATGATATCCATAGCTAAAATCATGTATAAGCATTATTTAAGATGATGTCCATAACTAAAATCATCTATAAGCAACATTACAAAATAAATGCTAACGATACGATTGATAATAACTTATTAACATATAACTGATAAAAAACTATATTAATTCTATTTCTCGTATAAAAGCAATAATACATTCCAAAGCTCCGTCAAAGGATTAATGATCAATCACCCAGCTCCGTTTTGCGGTTAGTTTTATTAATAATGTTATACAAATAAATTCCCCCTTGACGAAGCTTAAACATTACAGAACCAAACTTTATTGTTCCTTATCATTTCGCGTCCTAAGATAAGTGGAAAAATGTATATTATAAAATATCTCATTATTTTATGAGCGTCTTGCTTGTGTCTGTTAATTTTTTGTTATCCATTTCTTCATCTTGAATACACGGTGCGGCAGTGACTTGCTTATTGATGTATTATCCAAAGACGAACATTATGACGTAATACAATACTATTATTTGATACCGTAATATGAAAAAATGGATAATTAATTTAAGGCAATAATTGCTTTATCTACGTCGCCGTTATTATTTTATTATAAGTATTATTTGTAAATAGTTGAGCTCCCTTCGATGCAGCAGCAGCCCCGAGCATTAGTATGGTGTGGCTTTGACTCTATTTGGGTTTTATGATTTGCGTGCGCATGGATTGCGGTCGTGCAGCATCATTCTCATTCTCTACTTCTCGGCGTCAATGACTCTCGCATTCCCATCCGGATTATTGAATCGCTTCTGCAACGAGAAAAAGACCGACACCAATCCGTTACACGCATTAAGGCGTTTTTGATATTACGACGATACAGGTCGAGCGTTCTTTTCTTTAACTTGAATAAAATTAATTTTTTACCGCTTGTATCTCATTTAATTAAAAATTAAGTAAACTTTCAAACTTTCATAGAAGATCAACACTATTTTTGAACATCAAAAATATTATCTATGAATTTCTTGAAAGAGAATATTCCTCTTTGGAAGTTTATTTCTTGTGTGGCTATTAAATAACGAGACTGACGCTGTAAAACATTTTATTTTGATTTCATACATATTTATTTATTATCACTTTCAATATACACCCCTCCTCTATCCCTACAACGCTCCATGCGAATCTTCCATTGTTTGAAACAGTGCTGAAAGTCTTCTTCTGTCAGCTCCTTCAGGACGCGTGCCGCTTTCTCTTTCACAGCTTCAACGGACTCAAATCTTGTTCCTTTTAACGCAGATTTCACCTTAGGAAACAGATAGAAGTCGCACGGTGCAAGATCCGGCGAATAAGGCGGATGGTCTAACACTGGGATGCTGTACTTGGCTAGAAACCTCTTGACAGACAATGCGGAATGAGATGCCGGCGCATTGTCTTGGTGGAGAACCCATGACTTGTCTTTCCACAATTCGGGTCGTTTTTTCCTTATTCTTTCACGGAGTTCAGCAAGAACGTGAAGGTAGTAATGTTGATTAATAGTTTGACCTTCAGGAACCCAGTGAAGGTACACAATCCCATGAATATCGAAAAAAACAATCATCATTGCTTTGAATTTTGATTTGCTCATTCGAGCTTTTTTTGCTCTCGGTGAAGTTGGGCTCTTCCAGTGCATGGATTGGCGCTTCGTTTCGGGATCATAAGTAAAAAACCACGATTCATCACATGTTATTATCCTTTCCAATAAGTTTGGGTCATTTTCAATGGCATTCAAAGTGTCAGTACAAAGATTTTTGCGAGCTTCTTGTTGTTCAAACGTGAGAATTTTAGGTACCATTTTGGCACACACTTTTTTCATGTTAAAATTGTTATGTAAAATTTGCCGTACACATTCTTTGTCAATTCCTACAGTTTCACCAATCGCACGAATACTTAACCGACGGTCGGATCGAACCAGATTACCGATTGTTTCGATATTGTCATCCGTTTTTGACGTGGAAGGGCGACCCGGGCGTGAATCATCTTCAACGTCTTCTCGGCCGTCTTGGAAACGCTTAAACCACTCAAAAACACGTGCACGCGATAAACATTCACGGCCATACACTTCTTTCAATAAATTATAAGTTTCAGTAGCGGTTTTTCCAAGTTTCACGTGAAATTTCATAACAATTCGTTGCTCTATTGTTACACTTATCATTTTTGCGGCGAAACAAAAAAAACAACTCTAATGCGAAAGAGAAGGCTTCATGCTAAACAGCTGTCGGTCGCTGGCATTGGCGCATGCGTACTTCTTCTGTAGCAGCGTCAGTCTCGTTATTTAATAGCCACACCTATTCTTCAAGTTGATCTTATCTTAGTCATACGCATATTGTTTTTTTTTTAAGCCCTGTAAACAGCGAGTTTTCACCTCCATTTTTGCACGCGTAATTTACCACGATCTCAAATAAAACTAGACACTCACCATGATTCTGTACTTCTCCTTGCAAGCGTACTCGGTCTCGTCCACGTCGTTGTAACAGTCGCTTTTGTAATCCTCGGGTATCGGACGACCCTCGAATTGGCAGAGCCTGGAAAGCGGTCTTGCCTTGACGAGCATTTTCTCGAAACCAATAGGCTTGTGTTGCGGACAATAAAACACATCCGGAGTATTCTTATCGAAGACGATGCTTTTGCGCATTATGTCGCCACATTGCACTACAACGAGCAGCGCCTACGATATATACAGACATGATCAAAAATATTTTTTTAAGATGTAATATATACATATATAATTTACAAAAATTTTTCAAGAATTTAAATTAAAATTATAATTAGGAAATTATACAAATTTCAGACGTTGCGGAATTATAAACTATTTTGCTAACGTTCAGTACAGAGATTATTCAATGGAAAGAAAAAGATCGTTCTCTATTTTCACGCCAAGAAGTTTTTCATGGCCGAAAATGGCTGGAATTAATTTATATTTTGATTAATTAACCGAGTCTTCTTATCTGCCAATATATTGTTGGCATTTTGGTTTTTTTTTCTCGCAGAAAGTTCCCGCAACGCGCGAAGAGAACGATCAACTTTCGGAAATAAGATGTGCAAGAAATTGCATTCGCAGGACTACAAGTGTCCCGCAATTGATGAAAGTCTGGTCACTTACAGCGAGTGCGACGAGCAGGCTGCAGACGTAAAAGTTCCCTGCAAAAGTAAAAAGGTGAGTCAGCGTGGAAAAATCAACTGCGCAACGTGGTGTACCGTCGTAGAAAAAAAAATCAAGAAAAAAAAATAGAGAAAGGATCCGGAATATTTACCAGCGGCAATCTATCCTTGCGCAAGTATAAACGTCACAATTCTGCCATTAGAAACAATAATATGCCGAGGATAAGAACACAATATTGAGACTATAATATACCTTAAAACCTTTTTAAATGACCCAATATTTTTTTCATAAAATCATATTCATAAGTACCATAATAAAAGATCTTTAAATTATTTTACATTTAGATCCTGAATTATTTCTCTTTAAATTATTCTTCAATTAATTAGTTCAATAATTTTTGGTTTTTAACCAAAAAATTATTCAAGTAATTGAATATTTTTTTCTTTAAATTATAAAATAGCCTATTGAGATATGTTCCTTACGTAATCCGTTCACAATTGCAAAACCCGCTGGACGTTCCTCCAACTTAAAGATCCAAATTCGGATAATTTCTTTTCGTCGCAGAATTGTATTTGCGATTACGGGTCCCAATAACATTTTTTTTTCTTTTTTAATTAAATCATTTCTTAGTACTGCGATAAATAGATCTCTAAATTATCTTTATTTCTAAATATTGAATTATCCTTGAATTAATTACTTCAATAATTTGCTGCTTAAAAAAAACCAATAAATTCAAGTATAATTAAATATAATATATATTAATTAAATATATAATTTTCTTTCTTAAATTACAAAGTAGTCCGTTAAGATGTTCCTTAAATAATTCGTTCACAATCGCAAAATCCGCCATTACGTCCGTTGACTAAAAGATACAGATTCAGATAATTTCTTCTAATTGCAGAGTCGAGTAATTGCGATCGCTCCCGATAAAACTTTTCTCTTCTTTACCTCACGAATTAATTAATATACACATGTTTCCACACTTTTCAATTCTGGGTCAGCGTTTACTATCTTCTCGCATCTCGCGTTCGCTCATGTATTTTTTTTTCACGGTCAACAGCCAGAGAAGCGTCGGCTTCGAGAAGCGTCGCGTGCAAAAACCTCTCTCTCTTTCTCTCTCTCTCGTTCCACATTGACCCAAAATCAATCGAACCGTCTCGGCTTTTTGACATTATCACGGCCCACGAGACTTTCCCTGTTAATTTACGCAACACCCCACGCATATAATATATCCTGATCTGCGAGCAGTTGCATTGGTCGACGCATAAATTTGCGTCACTGAACCGTCGAATAAATCCCCTCGATTTAAGATGTAGCTCGTCTTCTTCTGTTCTTAAAGAAGGAAATAGTTTGGCTCCAATAAAAAGGAAAGAAATATCGCTTCGTCGATGTTGATAGTTGTTGCATAATGTTTAACTGCATACACTAAGATGCATCTGTACATGACATTTTCACAGCGAGACATTTATCCGTGACATTTCACCCAGCATCTATTTGGATCGAGTAGATTATTAATAACTGTGCGAATCGAATTTAATTGCTAAAAATTTCTCTCGTTTTTCCATTATTTATGTGTAACTTGACGGAAAAGTAATTTGTTCGTCAAATTATTTCCCTTCACCAATTTGAGGCGTATAAGTAATTCACTTACATAGACAAGAAGTCTCAAGTTCAAGTTGTGTCTCATCTAATTTGCGAACTTTCCACGAAGAACAATATGAGTGAACGACCAGCTTTGCGAACATTTCAACAGGCACTACTTTAAATTAAAGAAAAATTTATATTCAACTAACAAAATAACGAATTGATATTTACGTAATATGTTAGATGGTAAATAAATATCGAAAAATCATAAAACTTTTAAAAGATACGTTTTTTTTGTTCATTTTTGTTTTTTACGTTTCAGAAGCAGATAGTTGAAATCATTGCATTACAACATATTTCTTTAAAATATTTATGATAATCGATAACATCAAAGATCAGAAGACATTAAAAAAATGTGAGATACTAAAAAAAATATTTTGAAAATTTCAAAAACCGTTTAAAGAATTAAAAGTAAATAAAATATTTTTTTACATTAATATCTAAACGTTCCATGATCTCGATTTCGATATCCAGAATATCCAGAAATTATTAAAATCAAAAACAATATAATTTCATTAACATTTATAACAAAGAGAAAAGCAAAATATTGAAAAATATCTAAAGAATATTTAATCAGCCTCTGAAGATTCGATCTCTTTTCACACTTTCATGTTTTATTTTTAGTATCTGGAATTATTTGATATCTTAGAATTATTTAATGATAAAAATTACTCAACCATGACGAAACTCGCTTAAATTTATATCAAGACTATGACGCGAGCGAGAACTGCGTTCAAGGAAGGATCCAGGATCGTTTTCCAGGGACGGACGGACGAGATTCCATTCGTAACGCGTTGACGAGTCGTGAGATTCACGGAGTGCAATATCCGACACGCTTGACCTGTTTCGTCGATCGGGGATAGCAAAGTGTCAAGGTATAGCTAACTAACTCGTACTCGACTTACCCATGCTTCTTAAACGACAGGCGTTTGCTCACACCTGTTGATCCTCGCAACGCGGCGTCTCCTCGTCGACTGAACTGTTGGATCTTCGGTCTTCGTCTTCCCCGCCCGAGGACTGTCCATTAGACAGCACGGATAGTAGCCGCCGATTCGCGCTGCGAGTTCATGAGATGAATACTAATAGGAAAATATTGTTATTTCAGTATTTCGTGAACATTTGATACATCGTGATAATTTACTTTTAGAATATTACAATAAAATTCAACATTTAATGTACTATTTTTGTAATAAAACCTTTATATTTCCTTAATTTTTATATACAAAACAACTTGGATAAATAGTCTGGTCTGTTGATATCAATCAAGTTTCTATTATTAACAATACCTCGTTTTAAAAAATAATTCCAATAATTAAATATTTCCTGAAACAAGCTGCGTTAACGGCACAATCCCATCATGAAATCATATCGCATTCAAGGCTTTGTATTGTCTTGATTCGCTGCTGAGTACAGGATGCTTCAAATGCGAGAATCATCGGGGAATCGCGCGTTTCATGGGTAATCAGCCTTACCTCTGCCGTACCAGATCTTTTTCCTTTTATAGATACGGCATGAAATGCCACGCATCATCTTCGCGAATCGAATCGATGAGATAATTTAAGAGCCATGTAAATCAAAAGGGTACATTATAAAAATTAATCTACAAATTTAATTATACGTTTTACTTAACATTGTCGTGAATTTCAATGGACGTTCATGCGCAAACGGACATATAATATTCATTAATATACAAAAATCTAAAATTTCTTTTTTTCAAACTTAATATTAATTACCAAACCACCACTGTTTTCCTTTTGGATGAAAGTTATGTTATGAAATATTGATAAAAATCTTCACTTTTTTAGAATATTATATTGCTTGTATTCAGTAAATCTTTGATCAATTATTAAGCATAGTATAATGTTCAGATGCTAACGGATTTTTGGTAAGTCGAGGATAAAAGGTAGGCGTTACGTGGGTGAGTGACCTCGACTTTTCCCTATTCGTTATCGTATACGAATACGAAACATATTCGTTAACGATAATGTCATCGTTACTCTTGACAGGAGAAAATATACTGAAGAATAAGAACAATTCTAGAAAAAAGAAATTCTATATATTTCTCACTGCAATATTAATATTACACTCTTTTATTGTTTATTAAATCTAAAATGCATTTCATTTAATTCAATATGTATTTCAAAAATATATTATTAAATGGTTTCTAAATCGTTGATTATAGTGTGTATAAAGACGTGATCCAAGAAGTATAGTATTGTAACGTAATTGCCAAAATAATTACTGCCAGCAGTTTTCTATATATCAGCCTGTAAGAATATTTGTATCTTTAAAGAAGTTTGTTGGATATAAAAAATCATATATTCAAAATTTCATAAAGCATTTACATAGTATGAGAGTTTATGTACTTACAATATCATCAAAATCGAAACTGCACAAATCAGAGATATCGTCTATATCATTGTTGCCAGTGGCTCTTTGCTCTTCTTTAAATGTCATAGGCGCATCATCATTAACATCAGATTGTTTATTATCATCCTCTATTTTACGCCTAAAAATGTACATTTATCAAATCGAATAATTTTAGTGTTAATTCATTTCGAGAAAATTTTTTAATTTGATTCAAATGAATATGCTCACTTCCTAAACGGCTTCTTTTTCTCTAAGAAAAACAAGTTTTTGATTCTTTCGGTCACTGGTTTGCATTTTGCTTTTATGAATTCGGGTTGCTCTAGAAGATTCAATAGATCGTCGGCGATAGGCGGCAACGGTTTATCTGGATTAAGCGCACGAACTGTTAATACATCCCACATGTGTTGCGTTCCAGGATCTGGCATATATCCCGGTAAATATTTCTCACTACTACTGATTGTATCATCATCGGCACTGATATAAAAATTCAATAGATAATGAACAATATTGTATAAATATTGCAAAAAATATAATATGATAACTTTGTTCTTTCTAATTTATTGGATACCTTCGATAAATTTTTTTTTTAGAATTTTTCAGATTTTCTGTATAATTTTAAAATTTTTTAGAAAATTTCTAAAATCACTTATACGAATTAAAATAATTTTCTGAAGTGTTCTGGGAAAGTCTACATACATACATATCTTTTTTCTATAATTCTTCATTATATAAATTTTGAAATATTCTAAGATTTTTAAGATTTCTTATTCTATAATTTCTAAAGAAAACTTATAAAATCTGAAAAAATTTTAATCAATAAATTTTAAATAATAAATTTTTTTAGAAATTTTCACAAAATGTAACAAATTCTTAAGAATATTATGGAAAATAATATAAGAAAATTTTTCACTGGAGATATTTTATATTTATGTTATATACATTATACATCATATTTATATTTATGTTATATACTTACGCATCGGGCAATTCTAAGGATCTTAACAGATCATCTATTGCGTTATCCTGCTCCTGCGACAGTTGGTTCGTCATGCCTTTCAATGGTTTCTGCGCTATTGCTCCATAATCTCGCTCAAATGGCAAACCAATTTCAATAAGACACTGTTATAAAAATTATCTGATTAGCATTAACAAAATAAGGAACAATGGAGAGAATATTCTTACCCATGGTTCATTCTCTACGTCAACACTTGGAAATAGTGCCACCATGTTAGCTTCGGTATTTGCTCTATAAACTTTCTCTACTATCGCGATAACATTTTTGTCAACCATAGCTTGCACTAGACTATAAAATGGCGCACTCGCTGCCTGTAAAAGAATTTCTTATTCATTTTTACTGTTACATCATTGAATGTGAGGCTATTATACAGAGTTCAAAAAAGGTGGTACCATATTTTAGGAATATGTAGTACTCGTGAAAACAAACCGAAAAATCTTAATAAACAATACTTCAAAATCATTTATTCCCAAGTTATAAAGCATTTTCTATTGTAATGAATAATCCATTCATTTCGAGTATGTAAACATATTTACACAACTGTTCATTCTCCACGAGCTTCTAAGCTCGTTACTTGTTGATAACAGTTTTCAATTCTCTGTTCAGTGAATGTCAATTTATCTACGAATGCCCGTGTATCATTAACAGTATCTAGTTTTGACATATAAAATTATACCGTTGTCAACAAATCTGAGATAAACCTAGAATCTTTAACCGTGTTCGATTTTCAAAAAGAAAAAATGTATTGATGTATTGAAATAAACGAAGGGCACATTGAATATCTGCTGTAATTAAATTTATTTTTTGCTTTATAACTCGGAAAAAATAGTTTTTAGAGTTCTGCTTATTAAGACTTTTCAGTTTGTTTTCACGAATCTACAATTCCTAAAATTTGGTACCTTTTTTGAACACTGTATAATAGCCGTATTTACATCTTGTACATAACAGAAGAATCCTATTTACCTCGTTAGCAGGTACAATAACGTAAGAACCATCCGACAGCCAATATTCCATAGCAACATTTTCTCTCTTTGTAAAACCGTGAATCTTATAACTTTTTTCATTGTTTTTGGGAGTCATGGCTTTCTTAGCTTCATCTATAATTGACACGTACACATGAGTCATCAGAACTTATATATAGAACATTTTTATTATAAAATTAACAAAAGTTACCCGAAACAGGAATAGCCTTGCCACCGTATACATAACCACGGATAATATCTTCTTCTGTGTGAATAGTTCTATTGTTGTCCATCCATTGTACGACATTCTTAATTGGCACTTCTTTATCGGGTGTATTGGACATACTTGTCTTACCCATCAATACCATTTCCGGTAACTTCACCTCACTCGGCATCTTATAACGTAAATAATACGTAAAATATATATATATATACGCAAAAGAGATATAATAATGTTTTATGTATATTAGAACTTTACTTTAGAAATTCCTGCGATCGGTATGCATAATTCGCCCAATTCCATCAGGCAACGCCACGGAAGCGGTTTA
Source organism: Acromyrmex echinatior (assembly GCF_024713525.1). Classification (NCBI taxonomy): domain Eukaryota; kingdom Metazoa; phylum Arthropoda; class Insecta; order Hymenoptera; family Formicidae; genus Acromyrmex; species Acromyrmex echinatior. The sequence goes on from NC_141852.1 coordinate 23,295,339, forward strand.
GTAGATGGCCGTTTGTAGAAGCGCACATCTGACATCGCATGTTCAAATGTGAGATACTGACCATTAATCTGTAAAAAAAATATATATATATATATGCATATATTAGGTGTTGGAATTAATTCGTAGCATTTTTAATGAAAGAATGTTATTTATTTCACATGAGCATTAAAAAATACATTAATGAAAGTACTTCCCATCACTTGTAAAACGCTACGAATTAATTCCAACACCTAATATATAAAATATAGTAATATAATAAATAAATATACATATATACATATTTATTAGATCATTATTACATTTTATATAATTAGATGCAAAATTTATAATCTATTGTAATTTAATGATCACACATAATGTCCACACATTTGTCTAAATTACCTGTTGTAGAACATTCATAAGTAGTGCTTCACTGGGTGTTTGAGAATCTTCATCTATTTCATGTAATGCTCTTTCTCCACTATAATATATCAAATTTTTTATTCTATTTTATATTTTTATTCTAACTTCATGCATAACATTAATCTAAGCTTCATCTGTTATTACTATTACTAATATTAACAATATAATTAAAATAATGCTATATTACAGTATAGTCAATACATTGCTATGAGTGAAACTGCTTCTGAATTTAATATCTCTATTATATCCTCTGCCTGAAACATATCAACAACATTTTCCTCTTCATTGAAAGAAGACAACAGGATTATTTTCCTCTCACATTTATCTCTGCAATAAGAAACATAGTAAATATAATATATAATATTAATAAAATAATTAATAAAATAATATAATTAAAATTTAACATTACGCTATATTTAAATACACTTACACGCATTCGTGTTTAATATATTCGACTGCAGCATAAATTGCATCCATCCAAGAACAAGTCTGATTTGTGGGTTGCAATTTCTCGATGCTTTTTATCAAATTCCAATTTCCAATTTGCATGTTACATAGTTCCTGTGCATTATCTAATCCTGTAATACTGTCGCTTGTACTACTATCTGAGCCCATCAATATCACTCCCATTTCATCCTTAGGACGTAGAAATATCTGCGCAGTATGCTCATAATTAACAGAAACTCAGATACGAGAGAATATTTTTCATTTGGTAACACAAGTTAGTACAAGTGCCATTCTATCTTTTAAATTTAGTCACTTGCATTACATTTAGATTAGTACATATTAAAATAGCATATTAAAAGTGATTATATATGAAATTAACAAAGTTAAATATATATAAAATTAAACATATAACATTTTAAATATTCAATATAATGATATTATCACATATTATTTACAAAATATACATATATTTCATTATTAAGACTGATCATATATATTACACCATTACATTTAGATTTTTATATAAAGTAGTTTTTTTAATGTAAATAACTTGGTATATAACTAATGCAACAACCAAATTCATTATTGTTTTTCACTGAATGTCAAGAAAGATAGAATGATGTTTGTGTCAACTTATGTCATTAAATGGAAACATCCTTTAATACTATGGCAAAAAGAAGCGTACCTTCTTTTGAATAATATGTCTAAGAATAAACTTCTCTTTGTCCAACAGCTGCGAATTACTCTGTGTCCCAGGTTGGACAATTCCAACATTCACCACAAAAGTTATACTCTCCTGTTGACATGAAAGACAAATGTTTGACAATTCAAGTAAATGTCAGAATATATTGTATAATTGTATATTGTATAATTTATCATACAATTTATAATACAATTTATTAAACAAAAATGCTCTTAAAAACACATATATTTTACACTCTGCGCTGTATTCTAGCGTGTAATTTTAAATCATCGTTTTGTCGAGCAAGAGTGTGTTTGTTAGACTCTTTAACAAATTTAAAAAATATTAAATTACAACCTTTAATTTTGGCGACATTTTATCGAAGACACTGGAAGACACTTGCAGACATTCGGGGTTTCCCGTGAGAATAAACTCTTTAATTCCTGAAACTTATGTTCAACGTATCAGGCGCGGGCAGCTTCATTCAAATTTCCAATCAATATTTCCAAATCAAAACGAACGTAACCTAACTTACGTGTCACCTGACTGACCTAAACGCGGCTTCTTTCTGGTATACGTCTATAAGTACGTACAGTGTGCAGTGTCAATTTCGTTTGACACGTTGCAACTTTGCACTTATTTGTATCATTTGTGAATCGTGTATCACGTGGTTCATGCAATCGTTAATGAATAAAACGCAAAAATGATCTTTCTGAACGCAAAATTCATTCTTTTAATAAATCTGGGTCTGTCGGTTCATACCAGTATAGGGGAGAATAAATACCACAAATACTCCGCTGAGGCAAATAAGGATAAATATGTAGATTCCTCGCAGTTCCCAACGTCTCTCAGAGACTTGGATTTGCCATTCAGGATGGCAAAATTGAATGTGCTTTGGGCTAAGGCCAAAAATGTGAGTAACGGATTGCACATAGAATCGCACATAGAATATAATTAAAAATATAATAAATATAATAAATAAGTAAATATACTTTCTAAAATTTAAAGTGAATCTGATGACTCTTAAAGACTGAAAATTGACCCATTTTTTTCAAGACTCAATTTTCACTCTTTAGAGTGAAATTCTATTCCAAAGAATTTAGAGTATAGATATTTTTTACATTTATACTCTCTTATTTCTAATTTTACATGTGAATATTTATTTCAGCGTCTAACTGATAGCAAGCTGCAATCGATCTTCAGCGATCTAAAGATTCATGACAAAGAAGAAATTGCCTACAAGCATTTCAGGTTTGCAGGAAAGGATTCTGATGGCTTGGAAGAGGCACATCTGAGACAAAAACTCATTGGTAACTTTTGTCATCCATTTACTTTTATCTCTATTGTTTTACTAAATCTTATTGTTTAGTTAATCTTCTGTAATTTTTTGTCAAAGGAATAATGAGCACATATGACCTATTGGAACATTTTGCTGATACTGAAGATCCAAAGTTACTTAAAACACATAAAGCGCTAAATGATGGTAGCAATTATGTTGCAAAGGATGTATTTAATGATATAAGACTGAACAAATTATGGGCTAAAGCTGAAATGGCTGGTTTTACCGGTGTTTTTTTAAATTACTGATATTACATCAATAGAAGTATCTTATAAGAAAATTTAATTTAAAATTATAATTCGGTTTTTATTTTAGATGAGGAACTTGAGACTTTAAAACAAGAGTTTCAACATCATCAAGAAAAAGTGGACGAATATATAAGTTTATTGAAAGAAGAGTTTAAAGATTCAAAAAAGTCTGAAAGTTAGTCTTTTACGTTCATATATAGTATATATTTAAATTAAAATGTTATTTTTATATTTTATATATATATATATATATATTTATATAGATATATCGATATAGATATACATATATATATATATATATATATATATATTAGACGATATATATATATATATATCGTCTAATATTTTTAGATATTTTACATCTTAAATCAGAAAGCTGGAACGAGTTGGAAGAACAGGAGGAATTATCAAACAATGTACCAGATCAAAAAATAAGTCAAATAGAGAAGGCAGATTTACTTCGGTATTATCATATGTTATAAAAGATATATGTATGTGTATATGTGTGTATGAACTAGTTTTTCAATTGATTCTATTTTTAAAAATAAAAATCAATATATTTAGACTCAAAATTTTAAAACAAATTAAATGATAAAGGCTACGAGTCAAAGCAGGATAAATGAACTTTAATATTAAAATAATTTCTCTTTTTTATTTAGAGATAAACATTTGGAGCTGAGAAACGGAATTGATCGTTTAGACAGACTCACTGCAAAAGGACCAAATTATAAAGAATTTATAGAACCTAAAGTACAAGGATTATGGAAGACTGCACTGGAAGCAAAATTCTCTCCTGAAGAATTAGCGTCTTTAAAGGTATATAATAATAACTATAATTTAATCTCATTTTTTCATACATATAGATAAGAATAATTATAAGCTATAATTATAGATGTTAAATGATAAATGTTCAGAAAGCCATTATCAAAATTTTTATAATTTAGATTGTTAATTGAATGCATTTCGATTATATTTACATCAAAATGAATTTATATTGCATAGGAGGAACTTTTACACTATGAATCAAGGTTACTTAAGCTACGACATTTACATGCAGAGGAAGCTTTGGAAGCAGCACAGAAAAAACAACTTCATGATTTAGAAAATTCAACTGCAGAACAACACATAAAGAAACATATTAGAACTGTACAAAAACTTCATATGGATCTAGAAACTAAAATCATGCAGAAGCATACGGAATTATAAAGAAATTATATAAGAAGCTATAAACCATTATTTAAAAAAATGCCAAAATACAAAAATGCAATCTAATTACCATATAACAGAAATAGATAATCATTTATCATGAAATAAATCGTGAAATAATCATCTATGGAAATGTTTATATTCAAATAATTTGTCAATTTACATTCTTAGTAACAATTTTTACTAAATAATTTTGATGATTTTCTAATGAAACTCTTTAATAGATTTATATAAAACATTTAATATATTATATATATTAATATATATATTATTAATTATTTATATATATGTATATATATATATATATATATATATATATATATATATATAAATAATTTGTACTATAAATAGAATTTTCTATATAAACAATGTATGAGAACGAATTGTAGGGAACTATTTTATTTGTATTTAAGTCGAATACATAAAAAAATGGAAGAATGTGAAGATTGTTTTTGAGTACATTTATAACATCTTCAACAATTAAATTACTAATTGTAAGATTATAATTACAATCCAGTTGCGAGTTTATTATTATTAGTTTTCTTTTTTTCTTTCGATTTCCCTTGATCCTTCGATCCGACTAGTTTCTCACATTCGCACCAAGGTGTACTTGATTTGTCACACAGCAGAGAGATATTAATAACTGTTAGGGAAGTATCTGATATAGTCATCTTGATTGTATCCAATATCTTATATGAGACATTATTTAAGCCAGTTTGTCGATCTCTTTTCCTAGTAATCTCTCGCTGATTATAACACTTCGTCATATCTCTCTTTCTATGATTTCTATCGTGTATATGCCTGTAATACAGATTTCACATTAACACTTGATAAAGTAGTGTTGCATGCAATGATAAGTGTTAACTTATATCTAATTTTATTTAATATCTTACGATGAATACAGAAATTAACAAAGTCTCATAAAATGAATCTGACCTAAATGTATTATGCGTTCCTGTTGATATATTCTGTGGACGACTGACGCTCAAGCCAGCCTCTTTCAGTCTAACATAAAATTCATCATCTTCGAGACCCCATCCCCAATATTTGTTGGACATTCCATTTACTTGTATGAAATGTTCCCTGCAAAAATGCATATTCAACAATAATGAACAACGTATTATCTCTTTGTGGTTTAATTTCACATTTATTATTACTAAGATTCAGCTTCAATTGTATTTGGCGCTTCTTTACTTATTTTATTTATTTATCTAGCGATCTAACTAATGTAACTTATATCATTGTTTATTATTACAATTTAAATATACCTTTTAATAAGTAATATACCACCAATAAAGGTAAAATAATGATATCGGGGATGCAAGTTTGGTGACGATATATGATGAGGTCCTGCACTTGGATATGCATACGATAACTGATCGTTCATAGGCAATAAATCTACATCGTGCATTGCAATATAATCAAACGCTTTCTCTGTTTCGAGAAAGCCTATGTTTATAAGGGATGCTCGATTGAATCTATATCTGTCCACCTGGGAAAAAAAAAATTAAATATAAAATATATATTCAAGTAGTATTTTAATTGCTTACAAGGTTTTCTAGAATTACAATACCTGATTTAATATAAATATATGATAATCTATATTTTGTTTGTCTAGGAATTTCTGTATATGTGGTACGAATATTAATAATTCTTCAAAGCGATCCCTAAATGGCACTAGTATGGCCAATTGATGTTCAGCTTTCTTTTTATGTCCATTGATATCATCAGTTATTTGCTTGAGATGTTGACTTGATTGAGCATTTGCTTCACACTTGCACTCATCTGAAATAATAAAGTCACATTTAAAAAAACCATTTTATTACAATATATTATAATATATTTTTCAATATGTTAATATAACTAACCGATACTGATGGGAGATATGCTAATTATACATGACGTGACGAAGGTGATCAAGATGCAAGCAAAGATATATTTAAATCTTGTGCTTTTCCAAATATTATCCATGCTAAATAATGTTTGCAGAAATTATCTCATATAAAATATAGATTGCAGGTATTAATAATTAATTGACAAAAAAATACTGCTTTAATGTTCCACTGATATCTATTAGTGACATATCTTCTTTCTTGGAAAAGAGAAGTTTTCTTCAGAAAGGAGAATTATTATTAGAAAATTTTAAGTGCTCAATCGTAGCGAAAAAAGGCAAGCCCAAAAACAATATAATTCACAATGTTATTCTTAAAATTACTTTTATAGTGGTGATTAATAATGCAATTGATAATCAAATAAATATTCTGACATAGAATTGTTGTGAAGTACTTCATGAGAAGCGGCATGTCTTTAAAAGGCCATCGACATCGCAAATCTTTCTCTTTTGACCGAGTTCGTGCACGAGCTGTCTGCTCAATGCTTCTTCATCAGAATACGAAGTGTCTTTCGTTGCACTATAGCTCGTATGACAAAATTGCTCTGTGAATGTCGTATTCGTGCAAAGTGCACACGTCTCTTGTGAACTTGCGAGCATCACGTAATGATCCGACTCGCGTATGCGACTCGTCGTGCATCGTCAATTTCTCTAGTTGTACTCTAGCGTTGCTCGCAGTAATCACAGCTCGAATTCATGTCTTTTTCAATCGTTCTGATCGTTCATGTTACTTTGTAGCAGAAACTCGCCGTCGCAACTTGACAGTTTCGATAATCTTGACAGATCACAATGCTCGCTGTCACTTTGCGCCGATGCTCCAACTTGCACCGTTGATGCTCGTGCATATTCCGCATTTTCCGGAATTCCATTGAGAGGGTCTGTTCGTTATGCCATATCGTATTTCCTGCACTTAAAATGGATAGATATACTATAAAGAACTTTGCAAATAATAAATATTAGATTCGTTCTTATAATTGAATTTTTTATGATATTTATTTCTTCCCTTCTTTCTCTTAAAAAAATTAGATAAAAAGGAAAATCCAAGATTTGTTCTTTTGTTGAGTTTCTTTTATACTTTTACTTTTTTTCTTTTTTTTTCCACTGTAATTATACTTTTCAAAACTAATTTTATTATTTTAAGTGCGAAAAAAAAGTTCAACCGAGATAAAAGAATAAATCTTACGATTAGATTTGTTTTTTATACCTTGTCCTCTTTCTCCTTTCTCTCGTTTATTCCACTTTAAGTGCAGAAAGTGTAACATGATAAATCTGCAAGAAACAAATTTATTTTTTAAGCTGTAGCTTTCATTGCTTTTTTACAATATGTTTCTCCTTCCTTTATCTTCTTTACATTTCTAATATGTACTAGAAAAAAATATGCTCTAGCTATAAAAAAAAAAATGCAAAGCGAGCGCAATTAAAATGAACAAACTCATAAGTCGAATCGTTCATTCTATCCTCCTTCAATGAATGGATTACGTCAATCGCGTTGTAGGGTTGGGTGTAGTTCGTTACGATTCGGCGGAGTAGTCATGTTAAGGGTGTTGTCCGTGTGTAATTAATTCGTTTAAACAAAAGATGTGGCTCCAATATTACACGTTATTACTGTTCTTGTGCTGTTTAGAGTTACATCAAATTTACGGTAATGCATTTTTTTTAGACATTGCAGAAGCTAAAGTAATTGATCGCATCGTAGTACACAGTCATACACTTCGCAATGCGCATCAAATTACGAATATTTAAAATAATCGAATACTCTAAAATAATCATGCTTATACATAGATTATAGATATATATATCAAATTAACGTATCTTCAATCTGATTGTTTTATGTTTCATTATGATACTTGCACCAACTTGCAATCTAACTTTATTTATAATATGGGGAGTATCTGAGATCTGTTCTTTACACTGGACTGCACTGAAAATCTTTCTATTTTATTTCATCAAACTTTAAGTATTTATATATCTATTTCATTTTAAATGCAAGTATATACTAGTTCAGCCACAAAGAACAGATCTATAGAATGTTGAAATGTAAAATGCGCTATGTCATATATTAACTGCTTGTTACTGTATTAATTAATTATAATTATTGTATGTATTAACTGATAGGCCAAAACATCAACAACACACTTACGTGGTGTACAGTCTCCGAAGGCGAGCAGAACAAATGTCAGGCCTTCTCCAGAGCGATTGATCGTGAAAGAGGATCTTTTGGCTATAATTATTTTTCGGTGCAATGCAAGCAAGCTTTCAACAAAGAAGAATGTATGTCCATGTTGGACCACGAGAAGGCTCAGATAACAACATTAGACGCTGGAGAGGTCTTTATAGCTGGACGATATCACAGTCTTGTACCAATAATGCAAGAAATATATGAAAGTGGCGTAAATTATCAATATGCTGTCGCAGTGATTAAAAAAGGCTCTCTGCCTGATGTACAGTCTTTGTCTGATCTCAGAGGGAAGAGGGGCTGTTTTGCTGGTGTTGGAACATTAGCGGGTTGGGTTATTCCCATTAATAGTGTGAGTAAAATTTAAAAATTATCCAAATGACACAAAGTATCCAAATGTAAAAATTTTTAATACACTTGTATACAATAAAATGTATTTTTATCAGCTTATGAAGAAAGGAGGAATGGAAGTTATTGACTGTAATAATCATGTAAAATCAACAATTAAATTCTTTGGGCCTAGTTGTGCAGTAAACTCATTAATTGATAAAAACAATCCAATTGGTAAGTTTAACATAAAACCAGAATCTGTTCTTTGTAATTGAATTAGTATACATTTATACTTAAAAAATTTTTTAAATATATACATATATAATATTAATATATGTATGTACATATGAGTGTGTGTGTGTGTGTGTGTGTGTATGTGTGTGTGAAGTTTAATGAAAATGAAATAAACCATTTCATGAATTTTTCAGTGTAGATTAACTTTAATCTTAATTAATTTTAATCTTTATCTTTTTCTAATTCTTAAAACTGGAAAAAGATAAACAGCAAGTTAAGATTAAAGTTAATCTACATTGATAGAGATGGATATTAATGCAGTCTAATGAAGCGATAAAGAATAGATTTAAAATATAGATACGTTTTCATTCTGCAGTTATAATCTAGGGATTCAATTGCAGGTGATAATTCTGATCACTTGTGTAGCCTGTGCATCGGAGAAATACCCGGCGGCAAATGTACAAACAAAGATCCTTACTCAGGATATGAGGGTGCTTTCCGCTGCTTGGTTGAAGCGGGTGAAATTGCCTTTTTGGTGCACACGACTGTAGACGAGATGACTTCGACGACATTCGACTTCAGTATGCAGCTCTATAAGTGAAATTTTCAGAAAATAAAATTCGAAGTATTCATTTTATAATTCTCGTTATTTTAGGTTCCGTGAAGAAAGAACAATTCGAACTACTATGTACAAGCGGTATTCGCAAGTCCATAGACGATTACAGTACTTGTAATTGGGGTATCGTACCGTCTCGCGCGATAGTCACATCTTCGGTGACGAACTTCGAGACTCGTCGAAGGTATCAACGATTTTTGGAAAAGACTGCTCGAATACTGCACAAGAATAAAAATGGCACAACGAATTTTAATCGTTTCGGCGATCAGGACAATTTCATGAACCGTCCAGGTTACGACAATAATCAACAAGATTTCGAGAATCGTCCAGGTTACGATAGCAATCAGAGAGATTTTGAAAACCGTCCGGGTTACAACAGATTTGATGAGGGTGACTATAATAGAGGCGGATTTAGAAATCCGAATGAATATGGCACAGACCATTGGAATCGTAGCAGATACGATCGAAGATTTGGCAGCGGTGACGGAAGAGGAGTAGATGGAGGATTAAACTCGTGGGAGAAGCCATTCAACGATACATTCAATTACTATAACAGAGAAGGAGAAAACATTGAATCAGCGAATGTGCAACCGATAGAAATATTTGAATTATATGAATCGGCACCTAGATACGGATTGCAGCATAATTTAATATTCTCTGTAAGTCTTAATATTCTCATGTTTTGTTTGTTTGTTATTCGTTTATGTAAAACTTATTTGTAATGCATGCCATTTTTCTAGGATTCCTCTCGTGATTTTGTACAACTGCCCGAAAAGGATCAAACATACACAGGGTATTTAGGACAATCTTTAGAACATATATTAGGAGTACATCATTGTCCCGTAAATCGGATGACGCTGTGCGTTACATCCGAGCCAGAAATGGAAAAATGCATAAAAATGAAGGTACAGTTTAGATTATATTACAATATCACATATTAAAATATATATTAAAATATCATTATACATTATTACAAACATTACATTATTTCAAACATTATTTAAACATTTTTAATTTTAATGTCTTTAATATTTTCCGCAATAAATGCTTTACAGGTTTTAAAATGTTAGTAGCATAAAATTTAGAGGACTTATTATTTCAATTTGATTGCGTTGCAACTCTGAAAAATAATCAGCGTGTAATCATATATTTTACATGAAATTTATTTAAATTAGATATAGATGTATTATTCCAATCTGTCTTTAAACATTGTAAGTAGCGCTTCTCTTATTTAATTAATTTAATTACCCTTATTGTGTTTGTAGATCGCCTTAAAAGCCCAGTTGTTGAAACCAGAATTAATTTGTCATAAAGGTCACAGTCAAATAAATTGTATGCAGTCGATAAGAAGCGGGTACGTAAAAAATATATTACATATAAACGTATATATATTTTGAAATGAAATTATATTTAATAGTTTTATTTTCTTTACGATAGAATTGCCGATGTAGCTGTATTAGATGCCAGTGATGTTTACACCGCTGGACTGCAATTCGAATTGATTCCGTTTATATCCGAAGTGTATAATTTGGGTACACCGGACTATTACGTTGTCGCCGTTGCAAAGGAGGAGGACGACAATACAGATCTGACATATCTAAAAAATAAGAACACTTGTCACACTGGAATCAACATGGCTGCAGGATGGGTTTATCCGATGGCGTATCTCATTTCTAACAAGTGGATCAGAGGATACGGTTGTGATTCCGTGCGTGCTGCTGCGGAATACTTTAGCAAATCCTGCGTGCCAGGCGCACTCAGTACTGAATATAATATAGGTAGCTGAAAAAAGTTCTAACATATCAAAATAAAAATTGTAACATCAAAAAATTTTAGCTAAAAATTTTTAATTAAAAGGTCTAAATGAAGAAAGTTGGTTTTTGTTCTAAGCTTGCAATTTAAAAATAAAATAAAATAAAATAAATTGATAAAAGTAGCAAATTCTTTCATATATAACAATTGCGTTTATAAATTTTTCTCATCTAATATTTGATTAATTAGTTATTTATTGTTTGTAGGTGTGCCTTATGATAACATGTGTGATTTATGCCACGGGGTGAGCTACCGGTATTGCCGAAGAGACGCTTCCGAGGATTACTTTGGTTATACAGGTGCTTTTAGATGTCTGGTAGAGGGAGGTGGTGACGTGTCCTTCGTGAAGCATACGACGGTCGCAGAGAACACCGACGGCAAGCGTAAAGAATTTTGGGCACGCAACACCTTCATAAAAGACTTTGAATTGCTTTGCCCAGATGGTACGCGTCGCCCAACAACAGATTATTTGAACTGCAATCTAGGCAAAGTCGCTGCCAATGCTATAGTTACACGCGGCGATTATTACGGCCATAACCAAACGCAGATCAACGCATATATCAATCTATTTATATACGCACAACAATTCTATGGCCGAAAGGAACCGGATGAATTCAGCTTCAGCATGTATTATAGCCGACCGCCTTACAGCGATCTCATTTTTCAAGATGCTACTCAGCAGTTGGTGGTAATCCCGTCGGACAAGCGGGAATACAGCACATACCTCGGGCCAGATTTTATGAGAGCCAGAAGAATCGTAGATTGTAACGCAGGTGCGTCAGTGATAAGTTACTCGTTGTTCGCTACAATAATTATGATTGCGTTCACTTTCGCATTTGGTAGATAAGTATAATGTCGATTTATAGATTGTGCTTGTACACGAATATTCGAACGAGAATTCATTGAGATCAAAGAATAGAAATCTGACAAACGAATCTGATATAGCACATTTTATCAATTGGCACAGCATGTATATTATAATTAGTAATCTAGTATATTTTAATGTTGCTACATATCGCTAATATTTTAAAAGATATATTCTAAATATTATTCAAATATTGTTTTATACATATTTTATATGTATATTTTTATAAAAGTACAAATGACTGAAAGACGGAGTTGAATATATAAATGTAAGCATAATTGCTGCCTTTGCATCCGTCCAATGAAGCAATATCTCTAAGCGCTGCCGTTGCATCCGTCCAAATATAAGAAACTTATCGATTTGGTAATTTTAGGGATCATTGTATTTAAAATAATTTGCTATACTTGTATGTAAGTATATTTTATACCGTCCACTAACATTTTTTGTAATAATAAATCTTTATAAGGTTTTCTATGTATTTTTACATTATTCCATTCGTTACTCAATAAAGTATCTTGAGTAGAAAAATCAATGGAGGAGACATGAAATGAGATAGAACTTGTTTACACATAAATCCAGATTTTATGAAAAGTATTGCTTGTTTCTCAAATGGCGAAACATCGGAAGTAGAATGCTGAATGACGCGCGATGACAGAAAAGATTGAAATTACAATTGAATAACGAACGAGAAAAGAGATCATTGCTTTGGCTGTCAAAAATTCACGCAAATCTTAAATTTGGATCAAAATTTATAAAGTTAACACGATTCTTAATCCGCCTCTAATAATTCGAATAACATAATTTTAATAAAAATCTCAACGTTGAATATTAAAGTTCTCTTATTAATCTGAAAACAGATTGTTTTTGCAAGAAAATAGTGCAGGATAAATCGATATGAATAGTGATACTCGGCCAATAAATACGTTTGAACGCAAAAATTTGGGAAAAGGAACTAATACGCAACTCGATAGGCGCAATAAGTCTCAAGTAGTATTCTTGTAAGATTAAAAATGTAGTAATATAATAAATTAAAATATATACATTCAGGTAACTGATGCTCACCAAATATTCGACAATCTGAATCAATCCAGCCAACAAAAGCAGAAATTAGATTCTAACTTAACATCAACATCTCATACCTCTTCTTCTACAAAATATACTAATGCTATAACAGGTGAAATCTTGTATAATTGATTGTAAATATAATTTTCATTTCTATTTATAATAAATCCACACATATATAAAGTAAATATAATATATAAAGTTGTTTTTTTACTCATATCTATATCAATAACTTGTCTCTTGGTCCTATGATTTTTTCCAATTGTTAACTGTATAAGTTCCAAATTTTCAGGTAAACACCAAGTCCATAAATTAGTGGATAGCAAGCAAGTTCCATTTCATCAATTTGACAAGAAGGCACTTCTTCTAGATACTTACGCTCGTATCGTTGCTAGCAATAACAGACGTTGTCCCAAGCGATTGCGTGAACTTGCTAAACCAAAGAGACAGGCTCGTAGCGATTTGAATGACTATGCTGCGAATTTCGATCTAAATTACGGTCATGTAACTAAAACTTATTGTACGGAAGACAAAAGCAAAAACTTAAAAGAATTAAAGAAGAAATAGTTTAGTTATCATAATAGATTGACTTAAATAATTTCTCAGCATGATTACTCCAGTTTCAAACAACTCAACAGAATTTAAAAGACAGGAAAAATATCTATATATAAAAAATATTTAAAAAATTAAAAAATATAATTATTTTTGAGCTTCTGCATTTTTTAAGGAAAATAAAAATCTTTCTGCTCTTGTAAAAGAAAATTATGAGAAAAGAAAAGCTAATATAATAAAAGTGATTGGATTTTGTGCATTCTCTTTCCTGTAGTAAGATTGAATTGTAGATACATAATATCTTTCTTGTAAGGCTCGTTATATATTTCCTCATTGTTGAGGAAAATATAATAATCAATATTCAAGACAGCTCGCAATTATCATTTATATCATTTGAAAAATGTATGCCAAAAGGAAAAACCGATGATGTGAACTGTGACCGTTGGAGATAAATGTAAAGATGATTTTTGCAAGTCGCTGATTTATCTCGTTACGGATATTCATATTAATTCTCGCTTCGTTTTGGTTCAAAATCCCGTGCGCGTGCATATTTGAATTGCAAAACCGCATGACCTCACGTACGCCTTGCAGTTTGTGGGAAATATTCTCGTATGATAGTCAAGTTTCCCAGAAAAACAATTGCGATTAAGCGCGCGCATCTTCCTCCTCGCGGTTGGGTATATAAAAGTCCTCGTAGTGCCCTTGAGATGTTTTTAGTGCTCGCTGGTGCGGCACTTAACGTGCTTAACCGGTTTCACGTGTGTAAGTTTCCTACTTGCATTAAACTCGGACAGTCCAAACTGTCTTCCTCTGCAGAAATATCATGAAGTGCTTGTTCGTTATCCTCTTGAGCGTCGCTGTCGTGCTCGCCGATGACAATCTCACCGGCGAAGAACATGAAGTCATCGCTCCGATTGGAAGAATTCGCGGTTCCATCATCACCTCCAGATTAGGCAAAAAAATCTATTCTTTCCGCGGTGTGAGATACGCCGAACCGCCGACTGGACAGCAACGTTTTCAAGTAAAGCATCAGATATTGCCAGGATTGCGAAGTAACATTATTAATTATAACTGCGTTTTGTTATCCATGTTATTTTTTTTTCGACTATGTCGTGACTTTTCAGTAATGGTTATTACTTCTAATGATCTTCTACTATAGCGAAAATAAAAATTGAAATGTAATACACACCAATGTAAGATTAATTTTAAGTTCAATTTATTCTCTATCTTTTTCTAATTCTAATGCCCGTTTTATTGTAATTTAATTTAAATTTTAGTTCAACTAACTCTTCGTGTTTTTATAATTCTAAGAATTAGAAAAAGATGAAGAGTTAATTGAACCAAGATTAAATTTAAACTATTTATAAAAACGGACATAATGTCCATTTCTACTAATATAGATTAACTTTAATCTCGATTTAATTTATTTGTTTACCTTGTCTACAACTTTGCTTTAGGCAGTAAGCTATAAAGCCTTAAGAAATTGACTAATCACAGTTGAATATAAGAAAAATAATCGATTGTGATTGGTCAATTTCTTATTGGTTAATTTCTTAAGCCTACGGCTTACGACTTCTTAAAGCAAGGTTGTGGACAAAGTATTTGTCTTTTTCTAATTCTTAAATCTAAAATAAAAGATAAAAAGTAAGTTAAATTAAATTTAATCTACGTTGGTAGAAACAGACCTAAGAAGTATAACAGTATAAGTTAAACCGAGATTAAAAATTAATCTTACATCGGTGGAACTGAACTTTAGAATTAATTACTTTCCATTGATTATTTATGCTTTCGAATATTTATACATGTTCCCCGAATGCTCTGTAAAGCGAGGTCTACAATAAGATTTTAAGGCGTAAAACTTAAGCTTTAAATTCTTAGTCGTAAAAAATTGACCAATTACAATCGAATGTGAGGAAAATATTCTACTATAATCGGTCAATTTTTTACGACTTGGTACTTAAAGCTTAAGTTTTATCTTAAAATCTCATTGTAGGTCTCTTGCCACTTAAAGCAGATATGTAACATTCTGTTACGTTTCAATTCTCTTCAATAATTCATTTTATTATCGTTTCCTAAGTGTTCAAGTTTCACAAACCATGAATGAAATACTTCGGATATGCTTTTCGGCTTCAATAATTTATATCTAGAAGCTCTTTAGCGAAATGCTTTCATAAAGCATTCTGCAAAGAATGCATGATTTCAATACACTTTTTGCACACTTCAGAAATCCAACCAATTTAATGTTGGTCAACTTCCCAGAAAAAAATATTTCATATATGTATAATTACATACAATTATACATAATTATATAAAATTATGTATAATTAGATACAAAATTGATATATTTTATATAATTATATATAATTACATATATGTCCATATATATAACATTTTTTTTCCGGATTAATATTGACAGATAATGATTAATTACTTAATTTCAAATACTAAGAGCACTGAACAACATTTTTAATACTTAAAATAAGTAATTATAATAATCACTGCTACCCAGTAATGCCAATATTCTATATAATTCTTATTGATATCTTCCTAAATGTTTAATAAAGAATAAGCTAGTATATAACTAGTATATAGTGTTCTGATACGCTTAATACACATTTCTATATAACTGATAAGCTATGTTATTAGCGTTATCGCATCATAATTCCATTCTTATTTTATGTCTAATCTCTTAACGCTAAAAATAGAATGACACAATAGCGCTTCCCGAACATAACATGAAATAAAATTTAAATATTTTTTAACAAACATTTTCATAACGTATTAGTAAGTTTCTCATTACTTTTCTTTCAAATTAAAAGCTTTAGACTTTTACCACAAATGCGAAATTGCTACGTGTTTTAAGAGACGTATTATCAGCTATTACTATATCACTATATTTGCGTCATTTTATTTTTGTTTTATGCCTAATAAATAATAAAAATAAACTGACATAATAACAATATGTGCTTTCTCCGGACACAATCTATATAATTTAAAGAAATAAAATGAAATTGTGTGTGATGTGCATATAAATTACATAAAGAAAATCGATAACTTCTCAAAATGTCAAAAAAGTATAAATGAAGAGATTTTACTTAGGCATTTACGTTTCTTTATTAGAAGTTTAATTGATTTTTCATTGATTCCTTTCGCGATTTCGAACGTACATATCATGTAGTTCATACCACGCTCTCTGAACACATCGTATAAAGCATCATATATTATAGAATATTCTTGTTATGTTTTTCACACTTTTTTGTTCATTCATTTTTCTTTACACTTCTTAAAGTGTGTACACTTCATTAAAGTTAATCGTTCTGCTTGTGCTTGTCGAAGAATTTTATACTACGTTAACGCTTTTTGAAGTTCATAGTTATCGGTCCGATGTTTCAATTTTTGCCTCTTACAAATCTCGTTTACACATTCGTTAGTTTTCCCTTGCACTAGATTTACTCTTCAATTAATGCTTTATTGACATTTGTTTTACGTTTTATTTTTACTAGCAATTAAAAGCATTTTATTTTTTGATCTAGTAATTTGTTAGCAAAAATAAGACCAAAGTTTATCAGACTAGACCGAATTTTTTTTTCAATTTTATTTTCGTCTAGGTCGCAATTCCAGCGGCAGATTGGAATGATGTTTTCGATGCGACTAAAGAAGGACCTGCCTGTCCAGCATTATTCGAACAGAATATAATGGAGGATTGTCTCCGCGTGAACGTATATACAACGAAAGTGAGTCTCATGATGTACATTCACACTAGAAAAGGTATGAAGTCACTAATTGAGCAATTATCTTGATTGCAGTTACCGTCGGAGAACGATCCAGTGAAAAGACCCGTACTAGTATTCTTCCATCCCGGTGGTTTTTACTTATTCTCGGGCCAAAGTTCTAACTTCGGACCTCAGTACTTACTGGACAAAGACATCGTTCTTGTCACCGTCAATTACCGTCTCGCGTCACTAGGTAAAATCCCGCGTTTTATATACATATCTTTCCAATAATTCGGACTGCAATCTATAAAATTTCGAGCGAAATTTAAAGTTGGAAGGAAAATACCTGGGAAAAAATATTATATAAAAATGGATATATTTTATATATTAGGTGTTGGAATTAATTCGTAGCGTTTTTTAATGAAAGAATGTTATTTATTTCACATGAGCATTAAAAAAATACATTAATGAAAGTACTTCCCATCACTTGTAAAACGCTACGAATTAATTCCAACACCTAATATAATTATACATATATAATTGTATATAAAATATGTCCATTTTTTTTTTATATAATTTTATATAATTTTATATAATTGTGTATAATTATGTATAATTATATTTTTTCCTCGGGTAATGATTCGTAAAACGATTAGTTAGAATGTTATCACTATAGTAATTCAAAGAATTAAAAAGAAAAAAAAAACTTTTTTTCTTAAAAACTTGTTTGCGTTTATCCACATTAGGCTTTCTGAGCACGGGCGATTCGAAGGCACCAGGTAATGTCGGACTGAAGGATCAAGTTGTAGCGCTTCGATGGGTTCAAAGGAACATAGCTGTCTTTGGTGGTGATCCCGATAGCGTTACTATATCCGGCTATAGCGTTGGTGGAATAAGCGTGTTATTACACATGGTTTCACCAATGTCCAAAGGATTGTTCCATCGGGCGATCATGATGAGCGGCTCGATGATGATAGAACCGTATCCGACTGAACAGCTGCACGTGGCGAAGAAGCAAGCCGAATTGTTAGACTGTCCAACCGATACCACTGGCTCTATGCTGATCTGCTTGAATTCCAAACCAGTGGAGAACTTTACAGACACCATACGCAATTTCTTTGTAAGAAAGATTACATACAAGACGAGATTAATAAATGAGATCTAGTAGATAAGATTAAATATATTTAATAAACATCAATTAGTAATAACATAAAATTAATGTTATTAATGTTATTATTTCACACTTAACAATATAAATGTTATGTATAACATGTGATATATTTCATATTATATTTATATTTATTAAATGTAAAATTATCCAATAAATACCAACTAATAGTAACGCGCGTAACATAAATGTTATATGTTTCTATGTAGTTAATATTTATTGGATAATTTTTCTAATTAAAACAATAGAAATTTAGAAAAACGATATGATATCGTATAAAAAATAAAAAAAAATAAGAAAGAATAATGATTCAATATTTTCAAATGACTAGATAAACAAATATTTTTTAACGTACTACTGGCATTTTAGGAGTGGTATGGTCATCCAATCATGATATGGACACCTGTAGTGGAATCTGAGGTTCACGGCGTGGAAAGATTCCTGCCCGAACAGCCCATTGATTTAATTAGGAAAGGCAAATTCCACAAGGTTCCGTTGATTGCAGGAGTTACTAAAAACGAGTTTGACGGTGTAGTCGCTTGTAAGAATCTTTTGTATTTATATTTTCTTTGTAATTTCCATTCAATTTTTCAGTTAAAAATGATGAAATTAATACAGAAATTAATAAGTATATATAATATATTCCGCTGATCTTTTTATAGACGTTAATCAGCAACATCAACTCGGGAATGATTCGATGGTAAACGATTTGAACAAAGACTGGTATAGACTCGCACCGATTAATTTCATGTACGAACGGGATACACCTCAATCCAAAAACATAAGTACTGAACTGCGCCAATTTTATTTTGGCGACCAACCGATCGGTCCAGACACTTACGATGGTCTCGCACATGTACGTAAATTGTTATAAAAAATATAATAAAATAAAATAATACATTTGGAACAATCATTGATAAATTAAAGTACCAGCATAAATAAAATTAGGTAACTCATGTATAATTGTTTTGTATTTCAGATCAATAGCGACAGCATAGTTATATTTCCATTGCATCGTGCTGTAAAATTGATCGCAGAAAACACCGACCAACCTATTTACTTTTATATGTCTTCCTACGTAGGACGATACAGTTTTGTTATGTGGAACGAAACTACACCAAATGGTATTTCTATTTGTATTTTACTTTATGATTAAAATTCCAATTGTTGTTTTATTCTTCACGATTTGATTTTTATCTAACTTCTGTATAAATTATATGTATATCTAAATTTGTTATTTATTTTATCATTCTAGGAGTGGCACATCATGATGATTTGCAATATCTGTTCTTTATGAAAGTCAAATTCCCATTCCTCCAAAATGATGATCCGGAAATTCCTATAATGGAACTTATGACAAGCATGTGGTCGAACTTTGTTCAAACCGGACAGCCGGTGTCTCCAGCTTTAGCGGAGAATGTTACATGGGATCCATATCTACTAGAAAAAGATAACTATCTGGATATCACTGAAGAACCAAAAATGAAGACAGGGCTTTATCCTGACAGAATGCAAAAATGGGATAGTTTGTTTCCTTTAAATCCAAAATAGAAATCAGTTCAAAATCGATTTTACAACGTGTAATAGATATGTTGACTTGCTTACGTACGTCATTATAAGTAAAAGAAACATGCATCAATTCTATTACTCAATAAATGCAAATACATTTCTATAGTTTCTTATAGTTTTATATTTAAAAAAAGTTTTCTTTTCTAATAAAAACTTATTTCTGTAAAATTACAATATTTGCAAAAATATTTTTTACCATCTACTGATCAGTAAAGTTTAATTAGACAAATAATACTGGCAAATTATCAAATTATTATTAAAGTTTTAAATACAAAATAGATTTGTTATATATGTCTATATAACAAATAACAAATATATATAATATATAAAAATTTACAAAAAAATACACGCACTCAAATCTTCGGGTCTGACGATTGCAATTTTACCAGAGGCTCGCTTAATTCCCACAATTTTTTGCCTTTAGCAGGATCCTTTACAGCGTTCGATAATTTATATTCCTAAAATATATTTAGAGTGCTTAAGAAGAATTTTAAAAAAGATAAATATTTTTAGCGTCAAATTAAAAGAACCAAAGAAAGTTCTTTTTGAAAGCTCTTTTATAAAAAGATTAAAAATAATTCTTACGGCACAATCCATAAAGTATTTTCCCGAAATTTCTTTAAGTTCATCAGAAACTGCGAGATGAATAGTCGTCTGTGCGCCTTGCTCAGGTGTTTTGAAGAAAGCCTTAACTATAAGGTCCAAACCCCAGGATAACGGAGCGGGTACACTTCGCCAGATTCCACTGTCTATCATTCCAGGATGCAAACAGTTTGCTGTTACTCCCGAGCCCTCCAAACGTCGTGCCAACTCCAATGTAAAGACTATATTCGCATATTTTGACACATAATACAAATACGCTGGCAAGGTCGTTGTTGGATTGATATTGTCAAGATTTAAACACGCTAGTCGATAGAGTTCTGATGCAACCACTACGATACGACTTGATTTCGACCGTTTCAATAAATCTGCAAACAACGAGATTTCTTTGTAATAATTCATAAGTTATAAATCATAACTATAAAGAAGTTATTTTATCTGGATCAATGACGTTAATAATAATAATAATAATAATAATAATAATAATAATAATAATAACAGATATCACGCTATTTATTCTTTCTAAAGATTTTACGTAAATTGTGAAAAAACTGGACGGCATTATTATAACTGCAGTAATTTTTTTTTAGTCATCTTTATGACTACGATTATAGTCTACCCAGATAATACGTAATATATCACCTTCATGTTTAAAAGATGTCTTTTAAATAGTTTTGTTTAGATATGTATATGTGCCAACATCTTTACAATGTTTTTATGACCTCTTTTAGACATACATGTTGTCTGGGTAAACTATAAAGATGACTAATAAAAAATTAGATATACATTTGTTACCTATAGTAAACACCAATTAGCAGCAATATAGGATGCAGTCGAGTTGCCGCTACGAATGCTTCGAAGCATTTTTTGATTGATCAATTAGTAAAATTCTTTCTTCCGATTGGTTAATCAAATGCTTCGAAACATTCGTAGTGGCAACTCGACCACACCCTTAATCAACATTATATAACTGTTAATTATATATGTATATGATACAAAACAGATTTTACTTTTGATAACTTCGAAAATTCAAAATAGTAGATTTTATGTAGAGAAATTATGTATTTTACGATTTAATCCCTTCAGATCCTCCCAGATAACAAAGCATGTCTCAGCAAAATTGCACAAATCTGTGATTGCTAACAAATCTTGCTAAATTTAATTTTTTGGATTTGTCTTCAACGATTTCGAATATACCGACATTGTAGCAATATGCAGTGTATGTGTATTGACAATAATGTGTATTGTCAGCAGTTTAATAGCAAAATAGCTGCGTCAATGTTATTGCGTTGTTAACAATACGACAGTATTGTTTGATGCTGCATATTAATTATTATATATGGCAATATGATAGCAATAGTACGAATTTTGATGATGACGAGTTTAAAGTTATCGGCAAATTGCTGGCAAATTGCTACTTAATGTTATCATATCGTGAAGTAAAATTATTTAATTAAAACTTTCACCATGTTATGCTTCATAAATAAATTAATAATTTCCAATCTTCTTCAGCGATAATAGACGCAAAAAATTATATACTTATAATTAATATTGCCTACATATACAATAAAAGATCGGAAGATATAAATTTATTTTTTGCTCCAAGAAAGCCAAACTTCTCTATCCAAAATATATTTTCCCATGCCAATTACAAAGCTGGATGAAAATCATAATGTCGGTGCCTGTCACGGAAACTGCAAGTATATAATGTAAACTACTAATCCAAAGTCTTGATAGCAAGAACGTCAACAATTAAAGATTTTTAGTCAAATTATAAAATAATAAATAAAATGTACAATACGAAAAAATGTGTCGACTGTATATCGTCAAACATTTTCTCAGAGAACTTAGTTTGGCTTCCCTGGAGACTGCAAAAAATAAAATTACATCTTCCGATCTTTTATCGTATTATAGGCAATACTAACTATTTATTAGTAATTTTTGCATCTATATTATGAAGAAGACTTAAACGTATGAAATTATTATCATTTAACAATTATTGTTTGTTCTGTCGTCTCTTTAATAAATTTAACTTTTATATGAGAGATTTTTTTTGAACAACTAGCGCATTCTGAAGTTATTCCTATTCCTTCGAGCCCTTCTATTTCTTTGATTGTTACTTTTAAGTTAGGGAATCGTGATATTCAAATTTTAAATTAATGATTTAATAATTAAACACAATGTATTAATAGAGTGAACTTATTTCACTCGAATTGAACACGTCAGCGTAACAAGTAAATTAGTAAATGTGCTTTTTGCGTTATAATTTCTTACCGATTAGAAGATGCGTCAACAAAAATGGTCCAAAGTAATTGGTAGCCATAGTCTGTTCTAATCCGTCTTCCGTGATTTTTTTCTTGAAAGTTTCCGCAGTTCCGGCATTATGAATCAACACGTCTAATCTGCTTTCTTCTTGATTTATCTGCTGGGAAAACTTTCTGATCGATTGCAACGATGACACATCCAATTTGCGGACTACAATATTGCTATTGTTTGATTCTTTCACAATCTCGTCTGCATATAAAACATATATATGTGTATATCTCAGATACATCGTTTATTATAGAATATACTAAAAAAATATACTCTCGCAGAAAATATAAGGTACACATTTTATGTTAAACATTTTTAATATTTAAATTAAAAAAACAATTGAATAGGTTTTTTTAAATTAAATAACTTTTCCCAAGAATATATGAAAACATAAAGAGAAATCCTATTCTGTGCTATTGTTTCAACTTTGCGTTAGCAAATATGACATATTTGTATGCGTATTGATCTCAAATTTTTATTCATTATTTAACTTATAAGATTATTATATTACATAACATTGCATAATAAATCAATGTATTTAATGAATAAAAAAGCGTAGAGAATTATGTAAATAACCCAAATATATTTTACATAATAAACATATGTAGCGATAAAATCTTTGTTTAATAAGTCTTTGCTTAATAAATTTTTTGATTTGCAATCATAAGTGACATCATCATCTCTAAGCTAGTTATATAAGCTAGTTCGCTATTTCATTTATTGACAATTCATTTGCAATAATACCATAATTAAATCACAATGAATTAAATTTAGTAAATTGTATGAAAAAATTTATTTCATTTATCGACAATTCATTTGCAATAATACCATAATTAAATCACAATGAATTAAATTTAGTAAAAAGTATGAAGATAATAATTTTATAGTATATTTTACACCTACATAAATTTGCATAACTTTCTAAAAGAATAATTAAAACAAATTTTTTCATTCAAATGAGAATTTTTAAGAAAGAAAAATGAGGCGAAGATAATAATTATTTAATTTTTATCGTGACTACTTTTATTTAAAATAAAATATAATGTTATTTTAATTACGAAACCTTTTAATTGATTAGCAGTATCCGTGTTTCTGCATGCCATAATAATCCTCGCGCCTCTCTTGGCAAGATCCCTTGCTGTTTCCTTACCAATACCGGAGGTACATCCGGTGATTATTATTGTTTTACCATCCATTCGGCTTTTGCTCTTGCAAATGCCTAAAGTGCAGAAAACGTACAGACGAAGACCGGCCAGGAACAATATCGCACTACTTGATACAATTGCCGCGGTCCAGTAAAACAGCGTCGTGCAAGGAATGCTAGTCAATATCATGGTATCTAAATGAAATATAAAATAGAAAAATATCACATTAAAATTAAACATTAATTACACTTATTGCATATAACATTACTTGTAAATATATCACATTACTTTACTAAAAAATATTCTACTAAAAAATTTTACTACATAATTTTATATTACATTTTTTATTAAAAAGAAAAAGAAAAAGAAGAAAATCATAAGAAAAAAGAGAAATGTTACAGATACATTTAAAATAGCAAAATTAATAAAAAGCTAATTGAGTTAAATTAAAAAACTTATGCTAATTTTAGTAATATTAATTTCTTAAGTAGTGAATCTTATTACCGATTTTACAAAAAGAGAAAGTCTCGACGTGCGTCTTCTTGAATTTTTTATCCTAAGGAAACACATTTTGCACTTATATTTTTCTAGCTTAACTAGGATGAGTCGAAAGTATATCCGGATTTTATGTGACAACAAAGCGTACAAGAAGGTTAACCATTATATACCATTATATTTTGCAGCTATTGAATTTATTTTTCAGTATGATTTACTTAATGCGCTTCGTTAAAAACCGAATAAGTCAATGAAATAGTTTTATTTGAGATGTACGATATAAAAAATTACTTTTCGTTAAATGATGAATATAATCTTATTCTAAGAACAATCAATTATAATCAATTGTATAATAAGTAAATTTCGAAGTAAAATAAAATCAATTAATTTACGAAATTATTTTAACTAAAATCATGTGCAAGATAATATGTACAGTAAACATTATGTTTTTATAATAATATATAGTAACAAGAAATAAAAAAGGATGACACAGTTCAAGTAGATAAAAACTATGTTATTGTGTGATCACAAAATAATTGCTAATATTACCTATTTGTTTGATTTATTATTTTACACATAGTAACAAAGTTTATAAAAAGTTTAATTATAATATTTAACATAATTGTAGAAATCCTCTTCCTTCTTGAGAAAACCAATTATACTCTCCTCTATTTCTTGATTATGCAACAAAATTACTCAGCTAATGAACAAATTGATTTTGTCAAGCTTGGCGTTGAAAATAGTTCACTTGAATTCATTTGTCTATTTTCTCTTTTTTCCATGATATTTCTGTTTCAATTAATCCAATTTGAATACGTCATAAATATAACACTTGTAGTTTTAATTGAACTTCTTCCACGATTCTTCTCTCCTTTTCACTCCATGTCGAAGAAGAAAAGAAATAAATTATGCAAGAAGTTAAATTAAAAAGAATAGATTTATAATTTTCCTTCAAATCTATTGCAAACCATATTAAAATCTATATAGACCATATTAAAATATCTATAGATATCTATATATCTATATAAATCTCTGATGAAAGTATAAGTACAGATTTTTTTCTAAGCGTAATTATCAGACATTCGTATTACAACAACTTTGGCTTTGATTACATTAAAGAGAGCTTCTTATTGTTAAATTTTAATCAAAATATCGATCAAAAATATCTAAAGAATTATATAATGTTCCTATTGTCCTGTGATATCTTTAAAATAAGTAAAATGGTATTTGTTTATGTCTTATAGAATAAGTTATTAATAAATCTTCTAATGGCTATAAACATGTACTGGAAGGAAAGATCGAATATATATGTTTTTTTATAATCATACTCACATTCGCTATAGCAGAATTCTCATTAAACCTCTCCGGTATTTCGTGTGCCGTTATGATCCAAGAGCCGGTATACTACTGACATTACGGTCTACAGACCCCTTTCAAGTATAGGTGAACGGACAATATCGATATCCCCACCTTTCGCGGTGAGAAACGATGATGAGAAAATGGCCTTGATGCATAACTTTCTTGGACAACTTTTGACGGTCCAATTTCACATGTTCTTGTTTCAATAAATAAGCTTGAGACCATTTCAAACTAGAGATAAAAATAACTAAAAAGATTGGAAACTTTGATTAAAAGAACCTAATAAAAACTCATTTTTTACCCGACATTAAAAGTTTTTTAATCAAATATGTATGTAAATTTTTTGGACACACCTTTGATATCTTATTATTATTCTAAAATTCAATTTTTGCATTTATCCAAAAGATTTCTGTAGAATAACTAAATAATCAAAATGTAATATGATTAAATGTCAATCTATAAATATATGTTTATAGTGAATTCAGTCACTCGCACTGCGTCATATATATAAAGCAGCTTTTAACGTGTATTAATTTAACGCAGTGCGAGTGATTGAATTATATATTTATATATATGTATATACATAAAATATTTAAATAATTTAATAATGCAGTGACGTAATTATAATAATTATAACAATGAAATAATAAATATATATATATTTTGTTAAAGAAAGGCATTCACTAAAAAATCGATTATTGTAGCAATTGTTTAGAAGAAATTTTGGAAATATGTACTTTTACATTATTTTTAATGCTAAATTGAATAGTATAAAAATAAATTAATTTAAAAATGATTTCCATATTTGAAACAAATTTAAAAATATAATTAAATCATAAAAATTATAATTAAAAATCTAATTAAATCGTAAAACGATATGTCCCTATTTGTTGATTATTCCTCATATAGTAGGGAAAATTAAATCAGTAGTAAAAGTTAAACTTTTATCACATTTATATTTTTCTTTAAAAAGAAATTTTTATTTTTTCAATCTTATATTTAACACAAAGTATTTTGTAATTCTGACAACATATAGCTTTAGAATAAATATATATATCCGTATGTCACAGATGCTTTCAAAAACGTTGCTGCTTTCAAATACTCTTGCAACCTTAAATATTACGAGAATATTGCAACAATATGTTGCTACAAGTTTTATGCCATAGAGGAAAAAAAAGACTTGGAATGAAAAATATTTGAGTGAGTTTAATATTAATTTACTTGCAGTTTATAGTACACTTTACTAAAATTTTTTTTTTAATTTCCTGCATTATACACGTTTAGGTCTTCTTTCAGCTGTGCAGTTTGTTTATCTTTCTAACACGTTTGTACTTCATTGATATTTTTTCTTCTGAACATATCCGCTTTTTGTCCCGCTTTTGTTCGATTTCTATTGATGTAGCGCTCATTGTCATTTCAGAATTATTGAAAGACTTTGCTATTATTTTCCTATTTTTCTTTAAGATATTTTTCCAAAAAATTATCTTGTTGAAGCTACACGATTGCTGAAACTGCGTTTATGAATATAAAGATTTTAGAAAAATAATAACAAATGCTTTTAATGGTTCTGGACAATAAGTGCAACATCAGTGGAAATCGGGAAAAAGCGGGACAGAAAACGGATGTATAATAGATATGAAAAGAAAGTGTCAGTGAAATGCAAATGTGCTAGAAAGATAATACGAATTGCAGTTACATAGAAAACAAGCTTTGTGTTAAGAAGAATGCCTAAAAGTATAGTGCAAGAAATTAAAAAAATGTTTAATAATGAAGTAAAATATTATAATCGTTTAAATATATATAAATATTTTTTATTTCGAATACTATTATTAGCAATTATCCGTTCTAAAATTATATATCAAATAGCACTGTAGTGTTTGCAAAAGCGATTATATACGCTTTTTTAGCGCTTTGTTAACGCTTTATAAAAGTTGTGTGCAACTTGATATTTTAATATTACAAATCGTAAATACTTTGTGTTAAATATAGACATACCGAAAAAATAAAAATTAATTTTTTAAAGAAAAATTTTATAACTGCAATAAAAGTTTAACATTTTGACTTAATTTTTTTACTACATACAATGTAGTATACAATGTGTTTCATACAAAACCGAATTCATTATTAGATTCAGTATCGAAAAAAAAAGTTATCATTCAATTTATTTATAGACATCGCAACAACGATAAGATATGCCTTAATATTTAAAAACATAAATGTAAAGAAAAATGTATTAAATAATATTGAATTAAGTAGATACTAAATGTTTTAATGATGAATATAAAAAAAAAAAAATCTGTATCTTTTTTTAGAAGTTTGAAATTTAAAAACAATTTTTTTTATCGCAAACACATTTTTTATTCAAGATTTTATTTTAAAATCTTGAAATTTATTTTTTCATGTTTATAAATAGAGTATATTAATAGAGACACGGGTAGCGTCTCGGCGCTAAGCAAACAAAGTATAAATATATGTCTTCAAGTGTGGCTCTCGACATTACTCATTATCCTTTTTCTATAATTAAACTGAAAATTTTAATTAAATTGAAAATTAAATTTAAGAATAAATTACTAATTCATCAAATCGTTTGAAGAAGTCAAAAGAATGATTTAATACGTAGTAATAAAAAATTACAATATAACACTTCTATTCCGTTAAAAAATACACTTTTTTTATTAATCGGAGCATGGTTTATTTATCTAAAGTAGTTGTTTAGCTGACAAATTAAATTGTATTATAATAAAATTTGATTCTTGATTTCTTTTCTAAATATGGCCTAATTTAAATGAAGACTTATGACATGATATAGAGAATGTGTACCTTGCTACATGTAATATAATAAATAATATATTAAATTTCATTAATTTTTTATTTCTAATTTCATAGTTAAGATTGCAATTTTGCACTACCACGGATGTTTAATTCGTTTTGGCTTCGTGAAAATTGTGCGATCGCGAGCGTAATTTAACGTGTGCGCCCTCGATTGATTGCGATTTCGCTGATTGATCCATTTCGACGGCGTTTTGCAAGATTTGCGCCGCCAGACTGGAGATGCGCAGATCCTTGAGCTTCATCGAACTCTCCAGATATGCGATCTTGTGATTCAAAGTGCTTATCACTTCTTCCTTTTCACGCAGCTCCTGTTTTAACTCTGCGTAAATTGTACGTTGCACATTTTCGTCGTTTGCATCTTCAATCCTCTTCGTCGTAACATTCGCGAGCGCATCGCCTTTAAACGCGTTTGGAAATTTATTCATATTTGATCAATTACAAATTGTCTCACTTATATATCAAATATCTCACGCTTGAAACGAGGAAGTGTGCAATAGTTAAAGATATTCCATATACGAAAGAAGCAAAAAATCCAACTGAAGACGTTGAAAATCCCTCGTTTCAGACACATAAATTTCGATGATTTAATTTCACGAGTTTCGTAATCAGTTTTTAGACTTTCTACTTGCAGTTTGAGGTAGCTGTCTGACGAGCTATCTCCAATCTTCTCTTCTATGGAAAGTACGATAAAATTAAAACCAAACCCATATAGTAAAGATTACAACAACATTGCTCCAACATTGCAAGTTACTACAATGTTACTGGAATTTTGCTGTAATATTGCCAGAATGATATATTCGCTGTATGCGAAACGAAACAATAATGTATAACTAGTCAAACAGGTTAAACAAAAATGTGATTATTTAATATATGATGTCTGCGCTTCGTTGCCTTCTACATTGCTTTCTACATCTTTGAGTTTCGGTTTATGCATCTCAACGCCGTCCCTCAGAACTTTCACTCTCAACTTTGTTAAGAGCTTCTCGACTGCGCCTTGTGACCCGTTCGCCAGTTGATGAATAGTGTCACTGCTCAATTTTATATCAAGTTTTGCGAGCACTTTTCGATTTAGCATCTTCCAGTTCTCCCTTTTTGTATTTATGCCATTCGCCGGAACATAATTGTGAAGCTCCACATGTCGGGGATAGTATAATTTTAGAACCTCCGCCGTAAGAACTATCAAGGGATATAATAATTTAATTAGGTTCATTCCTATACTGATATAGATTGAATATAATTTACTTGATTTAATTTATACTCTTCAGCTTTTTCTAATTCTTAGAATCAGCAAAAGCTAAGAAGTAAGTTGAATCAAAATTAAAATTCAATCAAACCTCTAAATGATAAAATTATTAATTTTCTGTCATTTAATATATAGAAAAAAATCAAATAATTATATAGTTGAAAATTTTGCTTTAAGTAGTTCTGCTTGATTGAATTAATTACATTAAATTAATCAAGATTTAATTGCGGTTGGTTTAAAATTTATCTCTGAAGAAGAGAAAATCGTCTCTGAATTAAAAAAAACTCGGCGAGTTTACCGGCATCCGAAAAATCCCTCGTTAAGTTTCTCGCGGGTCTCGAAAATGGGATGCCATCGATCCATTCGATGAGCTCCTTATTGTCGATCTGCACCGTGTCACCAATCATTTTTCCTTCTACTTATTAACAATCCGAGTCAATTCATATTTGGATCAGTTTATTCATCACGTTTCGGTGTATCGAGTGGAGAATCGACGAGGAAACTTTGAATCATGCTGTCATCTGGTTTCCCTTGTGAGGCAGAGCAGAATCGCTCGTCGAAATCATGCGATATATTGACAACTTAATGGGCAATGTTCCTTTATTTTAAATCAATCACGAAAATAGGTGATAAAATATAAAGTATTAAGAAATATCTTCGAGATGGGTTATAATTAAATGTTGGAAAAGAAGAAAAATCTAAAGGAGTGTAATAGATATGTATTTTGAGAGGAGATAAACGGAAAAAAACAAAAACAAAAAGAAAAAAATAGAATAAAATGGAGAAAGTACACATGGCAAATCTATATGTTTTACAATAAAAACATGAAATCAATAATTATACATATATGTAAATATAATATTTATTAAGTTATACTTATAATATTATCTTTATTTACTAGTATTAAAAAGTAAGGAAAATGATAATATAATTTATTTGCTTTTTTTATATTATTTTTAGATCATTTTGATATCATATTTTTTTATAAGCAAGAATATATAATGCATTTACTGTTTTAATTTAGTAAAAAAAGATGTATACAAATGTATAATAGCAAAGTTTTAGTTACGATCGTACATATTAGATTTTTAAATATGAACAATTTTATATATATATATAAAATGCATACATGAAGCAATTCAAAGTTCCATATTTTGTTCTATTTTTCCATACAATCATATATTTTATTAAATAAGAATATTTGCTTTCTAGTAAAATATTTTTCATGTATGAATATAAAAACATATATAAACATACATAAACATAATTAAGTTAATAAACAGATATTAATAAATATATTTAATTATGTATGAGATATCTACACATGTTCATACATCCTTCTTTCATTTTAAAATTACTTTTTAATGTACTACAAATAATAATAATAATGAGAAAACATCAAAAATAATTAAAAAAAAATTTTCACATTGTTTATTTTAGAAAAAAAATGAAGTTTAGAGAAATGTAAAAGAATTGCTCATATATAATTGCATGTAAAATTATACATAGTTATATATAAGCAAATTTTTTTACATTTTTCCAAACTTGTTTTTTTTCTAAAACATGGAAATTTTCCTGTTAACTATTTTTGATGTTTTCTCAATATTATTATTATTTTTAGTACACTAAAAAGTAATTTTACAAAAGAAAGAAAAAGATGTGGACGTATTTCGATGTATAATTATATATGATTATGAATATTTTATGCATGTTTAGTTATGTTTGTACATATTTATACATACTCAGCAAACGAAAATGGATTGAAAACTGCTTTTCTGCTTTAATTTCTATTCAGAATTTTGAATTTAGCAATATTCACAATGCATAGAAATGGCTATTATTTTTATACAATTACTCAACAGGATTGAAAAACTGCATTTCCTATTCAGAATTTTAAAATAAGCAGTATTCACGATGCACACAAAATATTATAATGTTACTTTAGATTGAAAAACATAGAAATATATTCCATGCCATTTCTATAAATGAATAAAAATGTATTCAAGATTGAGAAGGAATAGATATTTGTTTTATGCAATTCTTATAAATGAATAAAAATGCATTCAAGATTGAATAAGATTCATTTTAATATTCATGAATCCATATTTCTGAAAATCTGTATTCATCAAAAAAAAGTATTCGTTATTTAAAATATATACGCATTCGGATAGAAAAAAATTTCAATCCATTTTAATCCATTCTCGTTTGCTGGGTAATTATTAAATTTTACGCTATTGCAAGCGTAATTAATTATAAAAAATTTATTCACAAGTTATATATAAATTAAATTTTGTCATTTTTTAATAAATTTTTAAATAATATAAAGCATGAGAGAGATACGCGCGAACATTTTCAAAGTCATGTATGTTATTTTATCTAGAGATATTTCTAGGAACATTTCGAGTACAATTCTGGTATCATTGTCGAATCAAGTGTAGTACACTGTGATACAGTATAGGTGCATTAGCTTGATAGTGCTGTGTCACCGTATATTGCTGCAAAGAGTGCAAAGTGATTATCATGGCTTCTGAACGATATAGTTTTTCGTTAACAACCTTCAGGTAAATATATTTACAGTAATCATAATAATCGCAGTAATCATAATAATCGCGTACGAAACAGCACGTTTCACGCCAATATTCCGTATCTGTAGTAAAAGAAGGGTGCCACTGAAAACAGATTAAACAGTAACCTAACCTCTTTCTAGATTGGGCTTACACGTGGTACATTCTCTATTTATTGAATAAAAATTTTTGTCTTAATTAATAGCATCTTATTAATATTAATCTCTTATTGACAAATATATAAATAATCATTTTGTTTGAGTATATTTTATTTGAAAAAGCTAAACATATCATATGACAAAATGACTCTCAAATTCTTGGAGTACAAGTATCAAATCTAAAAATACAAGATCGTATAATTGATCATCTAAAAATTATATAAATAACACAATAACAAATAACATAATATTCATAATAATTTGTATATTATGTAATTCATATATCGATTAATTGTGTTTTACAGTCCATCAGGCAAGTTAGTGCAAATAGAATATGCCTTAGCTGCAGTAGCCGCCGGTGCACCGAGTGTGGGCATTAAGGCGTTAAATGGTGTTGTTCTGGCTACGGAAAACAAACATAAATCCATTCTCTATGATGAACACAGCGTCAGCAAAGTCGAAATGATTACAAAGCACATCGGCATGGTTTACAGTGGTATGGGTCCAGATTACAGATTATTAGTAAAACAAGCACGGAAAATGGCACAACAATATCTGCTAGTATATCGAGAACCTATCCCGACTGCACAACTTGTACAACGCGTTGCAATGGTCATGCAAGAATACACGCAATCTGGGTGAGTTATAGCAAATACAATTACTTGTACTATATACTAGATTAATGCATAATAAAAGCTGCTGTTCATTGGCAAAGATAAATGTGAAGGTATACAAAGTGTTTGATAAGTAACGATAAAACTCGAATAGGGGTAGAACGAACTAAACTGAGTCGAAAAGTCCTCTACCATTTATATAAAGATTATGTGTTTCTCAGGTTTTCTTCGTGTCCAGATCCATTCTTGGAATGCCAACGTTTCGTGAACCTTGCAGTTCCTTGCTCTACCTCATCAGGGTGAGGAGCAGCTACGCTGCTTCTCCAAGCCATTCTTTTTATTACCGTTCATTTTATAATACTCTATCATTTTGCAATTTTCGCAATAGTTAATAAGATATCAATTACTAAAAAACATCAAGTATTGATTTCCAATAATTTTTTAATCAAGTACTATAAATTTTACAGAAAAACAGCAAGAAACAAAAATTATTTTCTTCTCATAGAGTTCTAAGAATTTTTTCAAAATTTTTTAGTACCACATATTGATAAAAATAATTGTCAATGAGAAAATGCAGTACTAAAAAGTTGATAAAAAATGTTTTTTTAATTCATAGAGCTCTATAATACTTGAATAAAAAATAGTCATGCAAGAATATACATAGTTGATAGTACTTGAGTAAAAAAAACCAATATTCGACGATTTTTAATAATTAATATCTTGTTAATTATTGCGAAAATTGTAAAATGGCAAAAGACTTTCAAGTCTTAAATTTAGTTTAGTCCGTTCTACTCCTATGCGAAAATTTTATCGTTATTTATCATGCACCCTGTATATTTTGATTGATTAATTATTTGGTAATGATATTGCCACATTATTTAACATGTATTATTTCATTATCGAAATTATATTGATTATATTATGCCACTGCATTTAAATACTTTATATAAAGCAGCATTTAATGTGTACTAATCTAGTGTAGTATGAGTGATTCAATTCACCATTAGTCTTCAACTATGATTTGTATTTGCTCTTAAATTTTAAATATAAATTATTTTTAAATGTTAAAAAATTATTTGATTGAATACATACAGATATGTAGGATATCTCTAGTTATAATAAGAGATAATTAGACAATAATTATTGTCATTGCTAATTTATAGAGGTGTTAGACCTTTTGGAGTATCTCTTCTGATCTGTGGTTGGGACAATGACAAGCCATATCTATTCCAATGTGATCCATCTGGCACATATTTTGCATGGAAGGCAACCGCGATGGGCAAAAACTTCGTTAATGGCAAAACGTTCCTCGAAAAGAGGTATAGTGAGGATCTGGAATTGGATGATGCCGTTCATACTGCCATCTTGACGCTAAAAGAAGGTTTTGAAGGACAGATGACTGCGGACAATATTGAAGTCGGTATTTGTGACGCGAACGGATTCAGAAAATTGGATCCATCCAATGTGAAGGATTATCTCGCGAATATTCCTTAAGCTTATGTGTAAACTTCTTTTTTTTAATATATTCTTGGATTACTTCGTAATCGTTAATAAATTTGAATCAAGTTCTTGCAATAAATGTCCTTTATCTATAAAGAAAAATAATTGTGCTTTTTTTCATAACAATTAAAATCGTATTAAAGAAATTATAATAGTTTATATAGTAAGACATATATCTTATAACTATATGTATGACTATATAAACTATTATAATTTCTACTATATCTTATAACTATATAGATATATTAAGAATTAGCTTACATTTCTGAAGATGCTTCTAAACTTGATTGATCAATAGTTCATTTTAATGCAATTTAATAATACATTAGTTTATGATTAGCGTCTTTTGTTACTGTCCGATACTTATTACTCATCAGTTTTTCCAAATTTTTCATTAATTTTTACAAAATTCTTCTAGCCTTACATCTCAATTCTTTGTAAAATGTGTATAAGACTCATGGTTGAAAATCGTGCTAAGACCAGGATCCGTATATAACTCGAGATTTACAAACTATGAGTCGACTATTCTCGTATGGAACCATACGTTACACAAAATTTAGTAATATATAATTATTAACATTCTTTATTCCTCATCATCGTTATCATCAAAGACATTACAGTTTAAGTTGTTCAGTTCTTCAATTGTTCAATTCTATGATAGGAAGTCATTCTTGGCACTCTATATATCTATAAAATTTATAAGGATCAAAAATCGAATATTTTGCCTATATACATTAAAAATTTAATTTTTACATATTTTGTATTCTCATATCTCGTTTCTACGTATCGCAGTCTCGAATGTTTCGAAGACATTTTAACGCAAAGTAACAATAAAACACTCAAAAATCACATCCTGACAAGGGGCTATGAATATAGATAATAAAAATTTTGATAATACATATTAAATAAATGTAGAAAAAAGCATGTACAAAAGTGGGAACGCGCATGTATTGGAAAATCGTGCAATATATATGTAGAATGAGAGAGCTTCTTTGGTAAGACTTTAAAGTTTAACAAAAGATGTAGAATCAAATATATTGGGTCATCTAAAAAGTATCCGCAGTACTTTGTCACTAGATATATGACCATCAACACACATCTAGTGACAAAAAACCGCGGATACTTTTTAGATGACCCAATATAACAACCTGAATTGGAAAATGCTTTGCTATTGATTGACGTTATACGTTCTACCAATAGGAGAGCACAAAACATCACTAAGGTTAATGCAAACTCGATCGGACCGAAAACGTTAAGAGTTTCGATTTTATCTTTGATATCGTGACACCTACGGGTATTGGAAAGTTTTATTGGAGAGCAGAAGAATCTCAATTCCTGTTTTGTCTATTGTCCGGATTGACTTTGCTTTGAGTATTATATACTCTCTATATATAAAGAAGTCTGTTGAAGTCAGTTCCTGTTTTCCTTTTATAATACAAGCATCGATTTGATCATTGTTGTATCAAAAGATTCGTCAGGTATAGACGTTAAGATTTTTGTAAGTTTTTGACTGAAAACTAATTGCCTCTTCTACAATTGTGTTCTATAATTCTGTATTTATTTGATAATATTTATTTGATAATATTTATCTGTGGAGGGAAAAAACTATTACTAGCCGTATCTCTAAGTGTAAGGAGCTTTTTAGATAAAAAAAAATACAAATCTCAAATAAATCGTCAAGTGTTTAAATCTCTAAATTTTAAAAAACAAAAACATAATAATTTAAATATGGAAAAAGAACATAATAATTTAAATATGGAAAAAGAACATAAGTTAAATTTGGAAATTGAAAGTGAAGAATCTTCTGAAGAGATAAGTTCTAGAGAGGGAGAAACTCCATTAACTTGTGTAAGGGTTAGTTTTGATTTTGAATATATATAAAATATCGTGCGATATTATTTAACGAAAATATCGAATGTTCATAAAAATAAAAAGATGAAACATGTGAGTGCGGTTCGCGCGATCAAGGTTACGTTCGAAAACACCATCCGAGTATCCTTGTATATTATTTTATATTTTATATTGTTCACCGAATGTTAAGGATGTTTTATATATTTTTTCAAAATGATAAAATTATGAAAAAATTACAGATTCTAAATCACGTTTAAAAATAATGCGACAAATTTAGTGACGATTCACTATCTGTATCGTATTTATTTTAATAAATAATAGTATTTTTTTAATCCATGCTCTAATAAAAATATATGGAAATGTACCTTATAAAATAAATGATGAAAATTTCGACCGCAAGCATGGCATAGCAGACTGATGAGCGCACTGATTTATTATGCCAGAGATCCCGGATATTGATTTCTACCGGGTATTCAATCCCGGTAGAAATCAAAATATTTATGTTCGTGTCTTCTCGGAAAAGGCCGGCAACCTTCCGCGAAAATATTCTTGCCCAACAAACATTTCTCGAAAAATCCGCCGTTTAGAACTGGCGCGTCATTAAAATTAAAGGTTCCATATACTTATGGCAATTGAATAATCTACGTGTGTCCCACAAGCATATGAAAGAGATGTAACACAGATCAGAGGCCTAAGAGAAGAGAAGAGAAGAGAAAAATTTCACTTTTTAATATAAGTACATTATGTATTCAAAATTATTTACGTAGAGTAACATTGTAATGCATGAACTAGTTGTCCAGTATATAAACAACATATTTGTTCTAGATCTTTGTAACTAATCACAATGAAACTTTGCATAGATTATTTTGAATATTTAAAGTGCTTACAGAAGAAAAACGTAATTTTTTAATAATTTTTAAAATTTTAATTTTTAACAATAAAAATAACAAAATAATAAATTACAAAAATGTGTTATTAAACAAAAATCTTATTCGTACAACTTTCATACGTATATAGTTTATTGAAGTGTAAATAATTAAATATATTTCTAAATTTAATTTTCTTTGCAAGGATTGTACGTCTAATATCATCCTTAAACACGAAGCTACTCTGATTGTGTTTCCGAATATGCCTCAAATTATTTATTTTTTTATACACATTTAAACTCGTCATTTTGGCCGTGATTGCAAGATGAAATTTGTGATCTAAAAATTATGTATTTTTGTGTAAAATTAGTCGCTGTAAACAAAAATGATCAAGTTAAAGCGATCGAAGTAGAACGAAATAGTAAAAAAATGCATTTTTAATCGAACTCAAATTTCTGTCTTTTTTGAGATTTTCTACGATTTTATTTTGCAAATATTAATGAAAAAGATGTGATAATTAACCTTTTTTTAAATAAAAATTCCGAAAATTCGAGAAATTTGAACGATTTTTGACATAAAATGCATTTTTTGACATTCCATTTAAATGCTTTCCGTTTAAAGTGAATTTTAAACGTAAAATATTTAAAAAAAATATATATATATATCACGAAAAACCATTTTGCATTTGAAAATTATTTAAAATATCTATTTATCCATTTTACTTTAAAAATGGATTGGAAAAACCTATT
The DNA here is from genome assembly GCF_024713525.1 of Acromyrmex echinatior. Classification (NCBI taxonomy): domain Eukaryota; kingdom Metazoa; phylum Arthropoda; class Insecta; order Hymenoptera; family Formicidae; genus Acromyrmex; species Acromyrmex echinatior. The sequence goes on from NC_141852.1 coordinate 23,333,940, forward strand.
TTGCACTTAAATATATTTTTTTAAAGTATTTTATATTTAGCATTTTAAATGAAATTTGAAAGGCATTTTATCCAGCCTTATAGATGAGAAGCTTATGATAACTAGAAGCAATTTTTTCTATACATTGGAGCACAATTAAACCAGTAAGTGATCAAGGATCGAAAATTTTTATTGTTCATTAAATGAATAAACAAATAATTTTTATTATTTATTGATTATTCTTACAATTGAACTATTTTATCAATTATAATTAAAATATCATCTAAGTTATTCTCGTCTATGTATTCATTTAAGGCTTTTTTTGTCAAAAACTTCAAATTTCTTGAATTTCTAAAATTTTTATTTTTTTTTTTTAAATAGTTATCACATCTTTTACAAAGAAAATGAAATACAAAAAAAAACAAATTTAAGTTCTACTTTGATTTAATTTTATCAATATTGTTTGTAGCAACTAATTTTACATGAAAATACATAATTTTTAGATCGTAAAATATAATCTTGCATTTATATAAGATCTATAATAGCTAAATGTTATATTCATATCTTTTAGACTTTTCCTACAGATACAGTGACTGAAGCATTAAGTGAATGGTTAGACCATAAGATTATTATTTGGGATGCGCTGATAACTGATATTCTTGAAAATGGCAATTTTTGCATTAAAGTTGCTCAAGCAACTGGATTCTTTTCTGTTCTTTTGATAGGATTACCAAAGAGTGGAAAAACAACGCTTGCCGCACAAATTGCAAAAAAATCAAACTTCTCATTTGTTAAAGTTATTACACTTGAAGACATAATCAATCTTGATGAATTTGATAATGAATCTGCAAAATGTCGTTTTATACGAAAGGTATGATATACTCGTTTTGTATTACACAAGTTTATAAGTAAATTCTGTAATCACATATTTGTAGTAAAGATTAGAATAATCGCTTATTATTTGTACATTTTAGGTATTCGACCAGGCATATGATTCGGCGTACAGCTGCATTTTAATTGATAATATTGAACGTCTACTGAGTTACTGTCCAATTAAATCAAAGTATTCTATTCTGACATTGCAAACATTTTTGGTGTTATTAGAGAAATCGCCACCGCCTGGTCATCGACTGTTGATTTTGTGCACTTCTAGTTGCCAGTAAGATAAGAACTTTCTTGGCGAGAGAGAAAAATAATTAATAAATAAACAATGAACAAACGTATTCTTAATGTATTTCTTTTTTACAGACAATTTTTAAACGATGTAGAATTAACTTTTACATTTAATACCATTCTTTTTGTGCCTAATTTAACAACCATTGATCATGTATTAAACGTATTGGAAGAAGTTAATCTCTTTTCAAAACATAAAATGGCTTCCTTTCGGGCAAAGCTTCAAGGAAAGCAACAGTATGATATATGAAAACTTTAATTTTATTAAGACAATATGTGTGATATCCAATAATGTAGTAGATATAGCGAATATTTTGATAGATATTGTATCATTATGAATTTCTCATAATATAAATACTTTTTCTTTATATATTTTATTGTTATACATTTTATGGTTTCAGAATATTCATTGGTATTAAAAAATTACTTCGCCTAATAGACTTAGTACGCCAAGTGGAACCAAGTGACAGAGTCGAAGAATTTTTTACAAAACTGGTGGAAGAAGGTGGTCTACAGTAAGAGTTTGTTTTGAATTGTATCAATGACATAATTATTATTACTATTATTATATCATATATGTTTTATTGCTTGATAAAAAAATATATTAAAATAAATCATGTTCTTTTTTAAAACACTATCTTTTTCACAATTTTTGTTTTGATATTATTCGCTAATAATAATTTTGTACGATTTTTTTTCGTACGGAAGACTATATGAAAATAAAAACAAAACAAAAATTTTAATCCTTTTTAACACTACTACGTAAATTATAAGTAACACAAAATACATATATTTCAAATACAGCCTTGACCAAAAAATAAAGGCACCTATTTTTTTACTAAAATTTTTTTACCTGTATTGTTTTCTGTTAATTACCGACATTATACATAAGTTTAAAGATTCATGAAACAAAGGATAATTCACTCCAAATGGTGTAAATAAATTTTTAAACAAATATTAAATAGTGATTAATAACGAGCTTATTTTTGGCCAAAGTTTTATATATAAAGCATAATTATTTTGTTATAATCTTTTTGTAACAAAAGAAAGATCTTAGAAGACCTTAATTGTATAATATGTAATTAACAAGATGAAATTCTATTTGAGAATAACAATTAAACTTGCATTGGCATTTATCTGAGTATTACAGCAACTATTACTTTCTAGATTAATATATAAAACGTAAGTACCAACTGCGTTGACATGTATTACTTATATATAAAAATAATGTTTTTTTTTTTTTAATACGGATTGTCCCGCTTTTTCCACAGAAACTATGTAGCTATATACACTCAACTTGAAGTAGAATTTCAAAGAAGCAAAAACGGATCAATCTGTAGAGGCCCTCCACTATTCCCCCGATTATAATCGACGGTCATCTTTTATTTACGTATTTAAAAAAATGGGGTAGTTTTGGCTCAAATTTTTATAATATCCAAACAGCACGTTTATCAGATTCAGGATAAGATATTTTAGAAACGTCTTAAAAATATTTAAAAATGTTTTATGTCCTGGTTGTGGATACGCAAACTGTTTACGTATTTTACAAAATTTTAAGCCCAAGTTATTCCGGGCCAAAGTTATCCCATTTTACGGTATATAAAGAATTTTATCATTAGTTTTTCACCATTTATTTTACAATATGTTACAAATACAAAATTACAGAATTCAATTACAATTTTATTTATACAGGTATATAAAATGTGTATATAAAATGTGACATACGATAAAAATTTGCTTTAATTTAAAACAGTAAGTATAATATACAAAAATAATATAAAATTGAATATAAAATATAATATATAATTACTAATGTAATACAATAATTATATGTATACTACACTATATTATATTACAATAGTAATAATGTATTATTATAATAATTGTTTATAAAATAATATACAATTATAAATGCTGTTCAAAATATAATAATAATGATGTTAGGAGCATAATGAACAAATTTTAATAATGCAGGATTACATAAAAACATCGATAATGTATGATAACACAAATTTCACTAAAGTAATGGTTTTGTATGGTCACTGAGATATTAATAAACGTATTGAAATATTAACAATAATTAGATCGTATTTTTAATTGTTAACTTGCGATTATAAAATTTAATAATAATAAGTCTAACGCGAACGATATCGCGATAAAAACGTTAATATATTTAGTTATTATCTTAATCGTCCAATTATTAACAAATTTTATATATATATATATATATATATATATATATATATATATATATATATATATATAAATTTCTATGAAAATAATCAATACATTAAAAAATAAACAAAGTGTTTGATTAAGTCAACGATGATGAGATTAATACCGATATAATTTTATTGAGTCCATTTTCCGATACTGCGTCTACATATACAAAAAAAACGTAATGTCGTTTTCCATTTCATTTACACAAATAAGCGTAATGTTTATTAATATAGTACATTTAGTATCTAACGAATAATCTATAGAATAGAACTCGGTGAAGTTGTATGCGCGATTGTTATGTTAATATTTTGTTTTAATTTAAAATGTTTTGCTGTTAGAATATATATATTATATTTAAGTAATAAATATATTTCTATATTTGCACAATGTTTGAAGTATTCAAACATTGTAATATAAATTATAAATTGTTGAATACTTTATCTCCTTTTCTCTTTCTAAAATTCTAATTGAAATAGAAAACTATATAAGTTATTTATTTAATTCGTTATCTTTTATAAATAACGATTACCATTCACAAATTTCAATAAACCGAGAAGCATTTAATTTTTCGTTATTAATTTATAACTTCGATTTGCATTTTTTTAAGATTGATTACTTATTATTTCACAAGCTCAATTTTTCTTTCAACACAATCTCTTCGATAACCATCATTTATAGCCAGTCTAATTGATTTTTAATTTTCATTGAAAATATAAGAACATAATTTCTGTATTCAGAACACGCTTTCAACAATAAATATGTGTTAACTATATTAAACACGCGCTAACATTATAAAAAAGCACGTTCTGAATACGTACAGGTTTTTCCAGCTTCGCGAAATACAGTATCAAATTCCGAAAAAAAACTAAAATTTCTCGCTGGTTGCGTTTATACACATATATTCCAATCGAAATCCTGATGAAAATCAAAATCCACACGTAAATCGGATGTAATGGGAGAGTAACAGAAGCGTAAAGGAAACTTCTAGAAGACGAAAATTGAAACATCAAAACGTAAAAGAAGCGTAAATACTTCTTTTACATTTCATTGTTCCAATTTTCGCCTTCTAGAAGTTTTCGTTTATGCTTCTGTTACTCTCCCATTCGATTTACGTTCTAATTTTTATTTTCACCAGGGAAGCTAGCGCCGATCCAATGTTCGAATACCCGCCACAGCGACTCACACGCTCATTGGCTGGCATGCGAGTGCTGGGGTTCGAAGTTTAATTCATATGAATAGCACGTAATTCGCAATTTCACGCTTTTGTAGCCGGAAAACATGACGTTGGAATTGTTCGCACCGACGTCTCTGACGGCCCAGACTTTGAATCAATTATGGACCTTTTCTCCAGAAGTATATATCCTAATCTCCAAAAGTATTCTAATGTTTTTAGAGAATAAAACGATGAGAAACGGTTCGAAAGAATCGTTGGAATTATTTACTAACGAGATAACTATAATAATTATTATCAAATTATTAATATTTTCACACGCGCGACGGAAGAAATATTTAACCGATCGTTTTTAAGTTCTCAAACAGTTTTAAAATGTCTTACGTTAATTAAAATATTTAATGTTATTATTAATATATAATATATAATATATTATTAATAGCGTCACGTTACGCCGGCGTAAAATTTCTAAGCTACAATTTAATGCGGCACAAAGTATAATTATAACTTTATATATTTCTTATAACATTTTAAATATCACGTAATGTCGATTTTAACAGTATTAGTATACTGCCCAGCAAACGAGAATGAATTGAAATGAATTGAAATGGATTCAGATTTTCAGAAATATTGATTCACGAATGTTAAAATGAATGCTTTTCAATTCTGAATGCATTTTTATTCATTTATAGAAATTGCATGGAGCATATCTCTATGCCTTTCAATCTAAAAATAATATTAGCTTTTTCTGTGCACACAAACACAATTGTGAATACTGTTCAATTCAAAATTTTGAATAGCAAATGCAATTTTTCAATCCAATTGCATCCAATTGAATCTAATTGAATCCAATTAAATCCAAAAAAAAGTATTCGCTATTTTTTAAAATACGCATTCGGATGGAAAAAAATTTCAATCCATTTTAATCCATTCTCGTTTGCTGGGTGATTATTCGACCAAAAGTATTTTTCGCAATTCTCGTTCGGATGTCGTCTTGAATCAAAAATAGTACACCGCGTTAATTTTAATGATGTATGAAGTTAACCGCGCGCGAAAAACGACGCTGCTTCGCCATTTTAATGATATCACGGCGGACACGGGACGAGATAAGTGGCATTGCGCCTCGTCCTTCTCGTGTCCACCGTGAATCTCATTAAGATGGCAAAGTGACGTGCGACGTCGTTTTCCGCGCGCGGTCAACTTCATGCATCAACAAAATTAACTCTGTTATACTTTTGAATTGATTCGACCGAAAAAGTATAATTACAAAAAGTATAATACTTTCGTGTCGTTTAATTGGTAAAAGATATACTTATTTATTGAAATTTTTCAATATGATTAGTTTATGTATTTAGATCTATAAAAACCCAAAGGCAAAAACCAATCGTTTTAAAGAATTTTACAACAGTTGTAAAGCTGCTTTCTCTGCTAAAAGCAGCTAATATGTATCAATATTTTTAGCAAAAGTTAATATTTCACTACTAAATGAATTTGCTGCGCGTGTGAAAAAAAACTTGACCCACATCCGAATACGATCTTTATCGCCAGTATATTATAACTATGTATAATTGTAACTATCCTAATTGTAATTTACATAAGAAAAGAAATATAACATATTTCATTAACTTTCCAAACTAGTATTTCATCGAAAGAATGACATCACGAGCGTTTCTATATTTATTTTTATAATTATTATTTTTGTATAAATAGTCACAAAATTTTCTTAATTTTTTTCTTATCACTAATATTTTAGAATCTTTTTTAGATACTTATAAAACTCAATTAAAAAGCGCGTTAAATAACAAGTCTGTATTATTTTTATATTAAGTTGCTATCAAAATTGTTTTATCGTCAGTACGTAGCTATATAGTTCTCAAATCGAAAAATGGATGTACTGGCGCTAGTGTACAGGCGATTTTGACAGATCCACGAAAAACGCTGGAACAACCTCTTTCAGATTTCTCTTTAGGGCGTTATTCTGCAAGGCCTGTTCTACAATAGAGTAAGCCGTAAGAAATTAACCAATTTTAATCGATTATTCTTCTCACACTTAACTGTGATTGGCCCATTTCTTACGGCTTATAACTTGCGACCCTATCATAAAACACAAGCATAATTGTTTTACACGCCTACCGACAGTTGTCGGTGTTGTCGGTGTTGTTGCGACGTTTTTTCACCATATACAATATAATATCTGCGCAATGACACCGACAACAGGACAACTGTCGGTAGGTGTATAAAGACACACACAATTACAAAAAGCAGAGTACCTCTGCTTTCAGGTTTCTTTCTCTGCCTTTACTACTGGGAAAATGACATTTGCATCGCCGTTGATAATTAGCGACGTGCATAGACTTAAACGTGCGAACGTGGTTACCGATCGTGGCCGGCGGAGACCGCCACGCGATGAGACGAAGCCGGGAGCAGTTGATTGGTGCGCGCGCGCGTGTATCGATCGCGCGGCGCGGTCGACCAGTGGCGGCAGTGGCGCAGTGGCAAGTACACGGCGAACCGGCACAATCAGGCGAGGCGCGATCGCGCGATATCGGGAGGACGCCGTTGGGGACGCCGCCACTGCCGCCGCCGCCACTGCCGCCACTGCCGTTGCTTCCGCACCACACCATTCCGCACACCGCACGGCTTTTGCAGTTGGTGCGCGGCTGGCTGGCCTACCGGCTCGTCTCCATTCACGTCGCCATTCATCCCCGCGCCGTCGTCAGGCTATTATGTCGCCGCCGCTTCCCTCGTAGTGATTGTTTAGCTGCAGGCCAGTCTCGACGGGCGGTTTACGCCCACCTCCTCCTCCCCATCATCCCATCCCCTGAGAAACGAATGTCCGCAGGTAAGGCGATCATCCCTCCTCTCTATCGCGCTACCATTCTCTCATCTTGTTTCGTTCTCTCGCATTTTCTCCACGCGAAACGCATCGCCGAGGTTCACGAGAGGCAAGAGAGACCGAAATGTCGAGAGACTGTAATTGAATCGAGCAGGTTCGATCGTCGATGCGCGCGACGTTTATAACCTGTCGCGAGCACATTGGCAGTCAATCGCCATCGACTTGCCAATTATATACGACGACGAGCCTCTGTCCCGTGATGAAATTTCGAATTTGCTAATTCAGCTCGGTTTATCGACCGTTTTGGCTGTCGACACAATGTCGCGAATCGTTGAATGTCGAAAAAGCGTCGGTCATTTTTATCACGTTTACTTTCTCTCTCCGTTGTTTTTCGCGTTTTTTATAATAGCTTGACTGAGCCCTGCGTATTTTTGTATGGGAGTATGTGTCAAATATGTTTCGTGCATTGACATTTACCTTTTGCCACGTTACTTTAGGTTACATTTTTAATATTTTTCTGCAAAGGATGATTTTCCCGTGTATTTAATTAAATAAAAGCTATTATTTAACACATTGCCGGGTCCACCAACAGTAATCTAAATTAATAACGAAATTAGCGGCTCTTTTCTATGTCTGTCTTTTCAAATCCACAGAGAGAAAAAATCTGTTAATTTCAGGTTGACATAATTAGATATAATAACGAATTCAACAGTAATGATATAATAGTTAATATATATAATGAATTATAATAGTTAATATATAAACTATGCATAATTCAGTCATAAATAATTCAAAACGGCGATTATTGTTTCTCGATCGAAATGAAATGGATGCTCATTAGAGAGAAGGCAGAACGAATTAAACGAGCAATCACATATACACTTCGAAAATTTGTATTAAATTTATCACATTTCGCACTCAAACAGTATCCACTTAAATTTTTATATTAATTTAACACAAGATGAATATATTAGAAAATAACACAAACATTATGTAAAAAAGATTGAAAAAGATTGAAGAAACGAACTTTTCTTTTTTTTTTTAATCTATATATCTCAAAGCTTCTTAATTCTATTTTTACACATCATGGACTTTCTTTAAATTCTTCATCGATTGAAAAAAAAATTAATTGAAATATATTCATTTGTATGGAAGTTAGGCAACACACGAATATAAGTGAGATCCCAGAGTGTGTATATCGTGGATAGAAAAAAAGTGTATAACTAGGGTTAAAAATTTAACAGAAAATTTTAATAAGTGGACTTGAGTGGACTAATACAAATACAAAATGTTTTTTACTGTTTTCAACACAATGCATACACACTAAAACTCTGATTGCATTAATTGGAATTCTGACAGATTTATGCCCGTATTCATAGTCAGACCTTGTACTTAAAGCTTCCTTAAATTTATCTTTAGATGCTCAGCAGCCAATGAAATAATTCGTAGAGCATCTGAAGATAAATTTAATGTTTCCTTAAATATAAGGCTTGATTATGAAGTGACTATATTAGTCGTAAAGGTATCAATTAAATATTTATAATTAAATCTAATAAAATAATTGGTGATATAGTTAAATCTAATAAAATCTAATAAATGTAGTCAAATCAAATGTTCTAGTTGAGATTATCAGAAATTTAATTACGATATCTAATAAAATTTTGATTCATATCATCAGAAATCAGAATTCAGCGTTTTCTTCATACTTACCTCTTGTTGGTATAACCAGACATTTTTCTCAGTGCTTTTTTCACATGCATACACATACATCTATCCCACGACGCAAAAGTACGATTTGTTTATATTCGATCTCATCTCACGTTTCGGTGTCTCTCAACGTTAAGACATTCCGTGTACATACGACACCGATACCGATACGACAGCATTATATAAGCTTACAAATCGTACAACGAAGGCGGCCCCGATCGATGCGGCCCAATTCTGAGCATGCCATAAATTTCGATCGTCGATACTATCCGAAATGCCTGACGCAGGCACGATCGACGGCTGTTCGTTGCGAACTCGGTATGTTGGGACCGCTGCGCACGATCCGCAAAATTTTAGCGATCTTTAAGTTTAAGAAGTGAGAAATTTTTGAAGATGTCTAAAGCTCGGCGATTCGTGAAAATCCGTGATTTCCCTCTGCCTCATCGAAAATACGCATCGAATTCCGAATTTTTCTCGAAAAATCATTAGTCTCAGTTTCTTGAAAGAAATGTTAAAGGCTGACATGTCTTGAAATTTATACAGAAACTAGATAATATATTTGACGATAAGATCAATTTTTGAAATTTTATGTACGAAAGGAAGACCTTTTCTTCTCGTCTAAAAAAGTTAAAAATTGTTAAACGTTGAATTTGTTCTTTATAAGTTGTTGTATTAAAGACTATTTTTTTTATTGATTATAATTAGGTGTTGGAATTAATTCGTAGCGTTTTACAAGTGATGGGAAGTACTTTCATTAATGTATTTTTTAATGCTCATGTGAAATAAATAACATTCTTTCATTAAAAAACGCTACGAATTAATTCCAACACCTAATAATTATTATGCATACTAATTGTAAGTTATTTTTATGATTTTTATATTATTCAGGATCTGCACATGATCCTGGATTTAATCGGTTGTAATTACTGTGTGCTTTCTTATTTTTATTCCAGTGTCTATTAATGTATTTATTTTAATTATACAACGATAAAAATATGAATCTTTACAGGCAGAAAATATCGATTTATATTTGACAACGAGTTCGGAGCAAAAAAATGAAGCAAGTCCATAATTTATGACACCCACTTTGAATATGAAAATATATCTAAAGGAAATTTTACAAATTATGGACTTATTCTACTCCGATTCCTTTCATTCTTCTTCTTATACCTTTTCGTTGGAAGTAACTTCTACAGAAAGTCTCGAGCAGTCATTTACAACCCCCCTCAGCTATTATAATCAATTCACTTCAGACTAACGTTAGATATATTTCAAACGATTCCTAAGAAAATCTCAAAGCGAAACTTTATTTCAAGAAGCAACTCTCATTCGCATCGTTCGGCGTTCGGTTTATCAGTCTTTTTGTCTTTATCGACTTATCGGTCTTGTATTATCTTTTATTACGCTTGAGTTTTTCTCACTCGTGTAAATCAGCGCGCATCAGAAGAAACGATTTCGCGAGTATATTTCTACCTTTCTTCTTTATTTCTATCCCGTTCATCCAGCATGCTATTGTCAGACAATGGCGGATTTTAATATAACGCATCCGCGAACGCAAACGCATCTTCACGACGACGAGTTTTTCATTTAGTGCTACTTGTCGAAGTGGGATCTCTGGGGACAATCACGAGCAATGTCGGGATAGGATTGTGAAAGAGAGAGAGAGAGAGAGAGAGAAGGGGGGAGGGAGGGGGAGAGAGAAAAAAGGATCGAAAAAAAGCCAGGCGCAGGACGCCTCCTGTCTGCGCGCTTTGCAATTTTAATGTCGACATTGCGAGCGACGATTTTTGTTGCTCTTCTTTCTTTGTGTTCGAATCGAGTCCGAACACTGTCTTGCTATTACGGAAATCCGCAAATGTCGATGTGGCTTATTAAATATTCTGAGAGGCACTATAGGGAACTTGTCTTAATCTCTGTTTTTCCTAAAGACACAGTAAATCTTTATTTCATAATTAATGTCTCGAAATGTCAAATGATTTTGATCCAGTAACTAAAGTACGCGAATATATTAGGTGCGCAACTAAGTTCTCGCTATTATTTTGATGGCATTTTCATCAAAATAACAGCGAGAACTTAGTTGCGCACCTAATATATATATATGTATGTGTATATATATATATATATATATATATACATATATATACAAAATAAAATTTGTATACTATACAGAATGTTACGTACTGTTACAAATTAAAGGAACATGTGTTTGATGTAAATTGAAGTAGAAAATTCTATGAACATGAATTCAATTCGAGACGGTTATCTATTTATGTACTTGTATAAGTGCTTATAAAGTTTATAAATGATCTTGGTAGTTAAACAAGATGAATTGTTCGTAGATGAATCCGTTTCGAATTGAATCCATGTTTGTTTTCTTCAGAAGACATTTATTCAGAAGATATTTTCTATTTTAATTTACATTACAAGCACAATTTTTTAGAACATTTTTTTTTATTAAGAATGAAAAATAAGAAAGTAAGTAAATTGTTCAAATTGATGTATTCTTTTCTTATTAATATAGAGAATGATGTGATCTCAAATGAATTAAGTAATTGTATGAAGATCATCGTAAGTATTGCTTATTTCCTTATACATATGTTTCAATATACTGTTTTAAGTCCAGTTCTAATATTAATCTATCTATCTATATTGAATTTTTTATTGGCCCCACAGATAAAAAATCTAAAAATGTAAGATGATGTGAATGACTAAGCAAGATGAATGATTCTTTGGTGATGAATCATTTCGAATTGAATCCATGTTTATATTTTCTTCAATTTTTTATTCAAAAGGTATTTTCTACTTCAATTTACAACAGAAACATGCTTTTTCAGGATATCATGTAACATTCCACATAAATAATATCTATTTAAAAGAAGAAAATTAACTGATTAAAATAACTCGTATGAAATATCAAAAATGGACTCGCGTTGCATTTTATTTATAATTTTAATACAGTATAAATGTTAAATCGTCGTGTTTTTATCACATTGCTCGAATACGATGTGCGCATTACCGCGGTATGCGTTTATGATGCTAAAAAAAAATCGTGTCTGTCTAATATTGTACGTACATCGCTCGAGCAAAATTACAGCGTGCTCGCTTTCCCTTTTCCGCCGTCTTTCCTCGTCGCTCTCTTTTCGTTCTTTATTTTTTCTTTTTTTCATTTTAGACTACCATCTGGCCCTTCATGTGTGTCTTTATGCACGCGTTACGCGAGGCGAAATTACCAGCGGACTAATTACATGCTGGTCATGCGATTCGCGTACTCGAGGAATGCGTCGACGACGATTAAAAGGCTAAAGGAGCGTGTCGCCGGGTCGTTTTGATGACCTATCTTGCGCGAATGCGACCGGACCGACGCTCACATATGCAAATTTTTGTGAAATTTTCTCACACTGTCGTATTAATTAAATCGGTAAGTTCAGAAAGGTACGAGCGAATCGCTCAATTCACGAGAGTACATTCTCATAAAATTGAAAGTAGATATTTTTATGTGAAAATTAACAATATACCACTCATTTGCTGCAATAATGATACAACTCAAAAAACAATGTTTTTCCGAAAAAAGATTTGAATGTTCTCTTTGAATCATTAAAATTTTGTAACATTTTTGAAATGCAATTCGATAATAACAGATTGTAGAAAAATAAAAGCATTTAAATTATATTTTAAATTATATTCTTTTTTTTTTTTAAGTTTTCTGTTCTTTAAGGTTTCTGTTCTTTTTTACAAATAACTAAAACATGACAATTTTTGAGTTATACTGTTGCAGGAAATGAGCGATATATGTTAAAGTAAACGGTTTTATCCATGCTAAGAAATTTTACATTATGGCTGAAAGAATTTTTATGCAGCTTTAGAAATTTCCATTCTTCTACTGCACTGTAATAATCTATGTAAAGACGAAAGTACACATCAACGAATAATAGCTGTAATTTTTCTTTCTTAGAAATTTTTCTTTCTTTCCGCTTCATAATTTATGCCTTGCCTGAAACAATCGATTCAATCAGATATATAGGTGGATAATACCTTCAAATTGAATATTAACTGACATTTTCGTAGTCATGCGATTCGTGGATTTGGGGAATACAGCGATAAAAAGAACGTGTCGCCAAGTTGTTTTGATGAGCAGCTTACCTTGTAAATACCAGACTAATGCTCATATTTGCAACTTTATGAAATTTTCTCACGTCAGTTAAATCGATTAGCTTGGAGAGGATACGAAAGAGCTCTATAAAGCTAGCAGGACTAAATCTACTAGCTTTATAGAGCTGCACGAAAATACTGTTTTACAAAGTTAAAGTAACAAGTTTCTGAAAATTATGAAAATTAAAAATTTATTAGATTAAACTTCGTGTGCACGCAAAAGGTGTTTTAAACTACGTTAAGGTTAAAAGATAAGATTTCTATACTGTTTATTAAAAATTCTCATTCTTTCGTTACGTTATAAAAAAAAACATATAGTAAAAAAAACATATGACAAATAATAGTTATAATTTTCCTTCTCATAAAGTTTACTTGGACGTCTTTTTTTAAATACTCAATTAAGACTCGGTTGTTCCATCTTTTGGTAAATTTTACCTGTTGGGTAAGTAATAAGATTACCCAATCATATGCGCGGATTGCCAGATTTATCTAACAGATAAAATTTATCAAAAGGTGGAACAACCGGGCCTCAATCAAATATATAGAGCAAATATTTTAATCAGATATACAGGTAAATAATATTTTAAAGCTAACAGACATTTCCGCGGTAATCTGCCGCGAACGCAGCCTCCGATTTAGTCCGTGAATCTCGCGACCGCGAAATAATTCGACGTGCTCTTTGTTTTTGTTCGTAACCCATGAGTTTTTTGATTGACTACACGAGGAACGTCTTTACGTTCAGGAACGTCTATCCGTTCTCAAACTCCTCCTATCTCTGGTTCTAATCATCCAAATGTTGCAAAAAGTGTAGTCACGGAAAATGATCCACCGTTTCCACCGTTTCCACCGTTCTCGACCATGACAGCAAAAAGAGCCGTACGTGAAACGAGCAATTTATTGTATGACAGGATCGCGACGTTTACTTTTAGTCATTAGTTATCACTCGTGTTTTGCTCTCCATCCCCAGATCTACAAAACATCGACCCGTGAATTCGTTACAGTCGATAAGAGAGAATGATAAGGCACGATTCTTGTCATAAATGAGGTGTTGAAAATGTCGATTGTGAAACCGTAAATATCTCTTTTTCTTTATTTTTACAGTTCTTCCATAATTCTTCGTAAAACATCTGAATACATTAATCGAATGAAATGTATCGAGGTGATATTTGTATAGAGAGATTTGTTAAAAAGAATTTTCATTCCAAATTCGAAATTTCAATTTGACTCGCTCGGCACAGACACACCGAAACACCGACAACGATGTTACGTACGCGCGGAACATCTCTTTGTCTCTCTTCGATGAGAGATGGCGTCCGGCCGAGCGATCAAAGCCTTCCAGAGGCCTAACGAGCCTCGAATGACGTCGATCGCTTCTGTTTTCCGTCATCGTCGTAAGCTTCAATGAGCAGCTTTTTCCATCCCACTGTGGGCAGATCACGCAAAAGCTCGGTTTTCCCTTTTCACGATATAGGAAAGAGAGAGAAAGGCAGTCCTCCCTCTGCGGGTTCGGTCCACCGTGACATGGATAAAATTAGATCGACGACACTGCCGATCTGATCTATCCATCTCTCTTTCTTTCTCTCCTTTTCTCTCTCTTTCTTTCTCTCTTTTTTTTTCTACTTGTCATTTTCCTAGCCCTTCCGTCCTCCTTTTTTATCAGGCAATTCGGCGAAGTGCGCGCGACAGGCTAAGGCTTTCATGAAATTTTTTTAATCAAACTTACGAAATTAAATTATAGTATCCTGCGTATCGAAGGAAATTGAATATTTTTACACCAATCAATGTTCCTTTCCTTACGCATCGTCCATTGTGTCAGGATTTATCAAATAACGAAAGAAGAATCGCTTTACAGTATTTTTATTCAATTTTGTATTACTTTTCTTACGAGTGAATTGTGCGTTTTAAATTTTCGAAATTAGAACTATTTATATTGACATAATGGAGCAAAACATTTATAAAGATTGATGAAAACGCTACGTTTTACTTATTATTTTAGGAATCGTCCTTCATTATTTTTACTCAATTCCATAATAATTTTTTTTTCACAAACCAATCGTGCGTTTTGAACTTTCGAAATTATAAAACTATCTTCGCATAATGGAACAAACGGACGTTGATGAAAACGATATGCCCTACTCATTACGAGATTTTATTAGATTTTAGGAATAGCACATAACAGAAAAGTCACGTAGTTTTGCTACGTATTGATCTTACGCAATCTAATCTAAAACGAGATGAGAATCCGTTGGCTTTTGCTATTCTTAGAGATACAAAGTTAATTCCAAGTGACGTAGTGCGTTTCTTAAGGACACTTTAACTTTAACTTGTAGCTAACTAATGAGTTGCATGCACACGCGTGTCTCGAGCCTCTCTGCCTTTCGATGTTTGCCAAGTAATTCGTTTGAATTTTCCCGTTTGGACGCTATATCTATCTTCGGTCCACACGCGCGTCATTGTCGCGTCGTGGTGTCGGTGACGTTGTTGGAAACATAACTCCGTCCAAGAATACAATAAGCGGCCAGCATTGTGGAATGTAATTAAGCTACCGTCGCTGATGGAAGACAGCTAATGTCAAATTACAAGGAGCGTTAATGGCTACCACTTTCTCTCTTCCTCTCTCTCTCTCTCTCTCTCTCTTGCACGCCCTCGTCGCTCGCCGCTCAAACGATTTACCTGCCACCGTTCAATCTTGTTGCATCCTAGGCTTCAGTTGACTTATTACCTTATTGATGAATATATGGATGTCGTATATTAAACTATTAAAGGAAGAGAAATCGCGAAAAAGAAGATGATTAAGTGCGTTAATTTGTTATCCGTTGGAAATTCGCGTTGCGCCATTTTAGCCGGCGATTATCCCGCAAGTATGTTATTGAATTACGGAGCATGCAGCGTGTGCTGTCAGAAGAGCACGATCGATTTTTCGCTACATACTGATGGCGGTGGAAAGTCCGCGTGCTGGTAAACTGCTCCGCGGTTCTAAATTATAGTAGTTTCAGGTCGAAAGTTCGACCCGAGCGCTGAGCTCCGTTTGTGGACAATGCGTTCTCGATGCTCACATACGAAGGTGTGGGAATCCGGCAAATTTTGACTATATACGTGCCCGGCTATTGCCAAAGTTTTGAGATATAGGAATACTTGTTTTTACAAAAGAGCGAGGCACAATCGCATTAAAAGCGCGAGCAAAATCTGGGGTCGTAAGCACGTCGGTCGTGAATAATCTCGGATAGCATCGCGAATATCCGAAAGTGATGTATCTGTAGATATATTTTATTTTATCCTCGGTTTTGAAATATAAATTTTCGATTATTGTTTATACATGAGATGTATTTTAGACTGTATATATTTCGAAATTGACGGTGATTGATAACGTACAATGTTATTTCCAAATAAAATGACAATTATACAGTTAAATCTTCGCGACTTTTAGATCATTATCCTAAATTTTGATATTTGATATTTTATTTACTAGACTTTAATGAAGTCTCTAACGAATTCGAATTAGATTCCCATAACAGATTTATACTTCTATAAATTTTGGAAATTCTTGACTCTTAATAAGTTATCATCTGAGAGTTATTAATGCTTTAACTAGTAAAAATAGATTTGGAATATTGGTGAAGTGTGATACTACACCATCCACAGTTATTATGGAATATTCTATTGTGGTTGCACTCCGTTATTCTGTACACTGCTATATCATACGACATCAGTGCATTATCTCGTTTCCGCACGAAATATGGTATAGTCGCGTAGAAGCGATTAGTTGGCTACTTTATCGTTTAGAGAACCGCGTACAATGATGCGACGGGGCGAAAGGTCGACGATGCTAAAGCTGAACCCTTTAGTAACTCGAGCTGTCGTTAAACCCATCTGCCATGATGCCACTTGCGCACCTTGTTTCCTTGGCGACAACGTCAGGCCTGTCGCCCATAAATGTAGCAAAACGGCCGAATATGAAACATATGGTTACATACGTCTCGTCCTCTTTACGCGTTTTGGTACCTATATTCACTGACAGGTTCATCGATATTTAATAAACAAGAAAACGTAAATTAAATTTATATAACATTTTATTTTGTTGATTTTATTTCGATTCGTTACCTCGTTAGATTTTGTTTATTTTATTATTTTTTAAGCAAAATAAAAAGTCAATGAAATAATCGATGTCGTATCGACATTTCGTTTAATTTAAATAAATGGTATTTAACTCGCTCTTAAAATATACAAAAATATCTAAATTTTCTGTCAAACTTAAATAATCAAACTTATATAATCAATATTTCTTTTGCTTGATTGAAAATGTAATTTAAATTATAAAAATTTAATTTAAACTAAAAATATAATTTACGCACCGTGCCAATGAATGAACTTACTTTCAACAGGACAGATTTTCCTTTTCAAATTAGCCGCAAAGTATCTCTTACAATTTTACGGAAGCTCTTTGTTGGATTGCATCGGGATAAGAAAGAAAATTCAATTGGCGGGAAACAATTTACAGGCGGACTCGATCGTGACATATTCACCGTCGGATCATCCCCTATGAGACCTCTCGGGCTTGACCCTCGTAATTGAGTCGAGCTTCCTTCCCTGTCGTACGTGGTATACGAGATTAATTTTCCACCGCTCGTTGTAATCTTTATGGGCTGACGAGCACCTGCAGGCATTCTTAATCAGTCACTGAGTCTCGTACTCACGTTGAATTTCGAAAGAAATCTGGCAAATTGCTTTTATTTCGATTTATCATTTATCATCATATCCACCACTCACGTTAAAGATAAGATGATGATTAAAAGCGTAAAATTAATGTAATGAAAGAATCTTGCAGAAAATAAAAAATATATGAAGATTATTTTTACATTACACAGTGAGTGCAAAAAATATTTGTACATGGGAATTTTTTATAAAAGAAATACTTTATTTGCAGAAAGTAAATATTAATTAGCAATTTTATACAATGAATAGGACATTCCTAATATAAATAAAAGAACTTCATATGTTTTAGAAGCTAAATTTTTCGACTGCATGACTACTTTTTGTGTATCCAAATAATAAAATTTTTCACTTTCGTTTATTTTTGAAACATTTTAATTATTACACGTCTTTAGGTACTTGAAATAATTTTGAAAAATGTACAGTCTATTTTATTCTCTGTTAATAAATTACTAATTAATGTTTACCTTTTAAAAATAAACTTTTACGAATACGTTTTGTTCTTCACTATAAATTGTTAACACAAAACAAAGTTCGCAATGCTTATAGACTTACTTCTATAGAATAACTTTTGTCATACATAAGAAATGTTAAGAAAAGAAGAAAAAATTCGATTGCAAAATGTTCCTGTATCAATTACTATGATGAATGTCCTAGTAATTGAGACTGTACCTGCATCGCTACGACAGAACTCTATACGCATTTTATCGACGTAACCCGATATAGCATGTTACTAGTCGTTGCATCAAGGTAAACATCACATCGGAAGGTATATTTTTATACAGTGGGACAACACGATATTTTTTTTTCTCTTCATATCGTAGAATTACATGTTCCTTATTTCTCATCGTGATTGTATCTTATTCCGTCTGATGAGCATCTGCTGACCTATTTATAGCGGAAGACGAGAAGCCGGAAACGTATCGAATGAAATTGAACAAAAAGAATTACCGAATAAGAAAGTGAGAGAACGGAAGAAACGAGAAGAAAGGATACCTCGAAATAACGTACGAGACTAGGCGTCCAAATCCTCCGACACTGCGTGCCTCGACTGTCCCATATATGGTTTACACATATATTTCTTTCTCGCCTTCGATCCTCCAGGGTATTACGAAGGGATCTTACCGGCTACGATCCGCGAATCCTCGCGGAATCGTGAGTTACGATCGCCCAGGACGCCTCCGCGTCGTTATTTCGTCGTTGACATGTTTCTCCCATGCCGGATGGAAGCCGCGTTTCAGGGAAAAATAGCGTCACGAGACTCACACGTTACCTGTAAACTGCGCTCGGTGACATAACGTCAATATAAAATGTACAGTTCGGCAAACGGAAAGGTTCGAGATGATGAAAACGGGTAACAGGAATATGCTACCCGTTTCTATCAATGTGGATTAACTTATCTTGCTTTAATCCTCTAAAGGATAGATTTTTCTTATATACATATTTTTGGAAGCATGACATATTTTTTAGGTAGTTGATTAAGAATATGAAGTTAGATTTTGAAAAAAAAAAATGTCAAGAATTTAAAACGGATTCGACATGAACATACAAAAACCGATATAGTTATTTGAGACCAAGTATGGACGTTTTTAGAATTACTAATGGCGAATCTAAAGTAAAAATTGAAAAATAAAAAATAGTAGATTTAATATGGCGGATCCAATATGTAAAAAAGACTGATTTGTATAAAGTAGAAACAACAATTCATGTTGTTTTAAATTTGATAACTTTTTGCTTGAGATTTGAAATCAGTAATCTCAAAATGTACGAATACCAAGTAACTTTCATGTAGTCTGTATTTTGTCAATATTAGTTCGTTATATTAAAATTTTCATTTTGAGTTTTTGTACGTTTATACATCCAAAATTAGCGATGCAAAAGGATATCAAATTTAATGTAATTCTAATGACTTTTTATGATTTTAATCCGGCATTGTATATTTTAAAAATTTGCAGATTTTTTTACTTCGGATTTGAAATTAGCGACCCTAAAAATATTTTTTTTCTAATTATTATTATTATTATATATAGGCGAAATTGTTTGCTATATAATACATTTTATCCAAAAAACTTCAAACTTTGAATCAATCGTTTGAATTAAAAAATTTTTAGATATTTTTGTCGGTATAGCGTTTCAAGACCGAAAAATCAATCTGACGCGCAGTTTGACAGAATTTGATACGTACATATATATAGTATATGTATAAAAAAAAAATTCACACCGAATTATTTAAGCATCAAAGATCCTGCAGCTTCGACCGTTATGAGCTCTATTTTCTATTGATTATGTATTTACATGAACGGCGAATAAAGTTCTTATTAAAAAACAAAATTACATAAATATATAAATATAAATAAGGATTCTCTCAATCTTAAACAAAGGTTATTGTTTAAAAAATGTTTATTTCAGATTCGGAATTAATGATTCTAAATACTACCAGATATGAAGTTTCAAAGAAGTCAAAATGAAAGGAATATTTGTTTTTTAATTTACTTTAATGTGATATGTTATACCTGTTTTTCGAAGATAAGAAAGAAAGATATGAAAAAAAAAGTAACTCACGTTTTTCTTTTTCAAGTTCTAAGAATTAGAAAAAGATAAAGAGTAAATTAAATCGAGATTAAATTTAATCATGAAATAGATATAAGGTTGGATCCAGCGAAATTGAAGAAACGCGAGGAAGCGAACCTAGAGCGTAAAGACGAAGAATGTCCGTTGTAATTGTTGTAAGTTGTAAGTCAGAGAACGTTGTAAGTTGTAAGTTGTAAGTCTTGCGCGGAGCTCGGTAAAGTACAAAAGGGTTCTCTCTCTCTCTCTCTCTCTCTCTCTCTCTCTCACTCTCTCAACGCTTTAGGGAACCAGCCAAAATCAGGACGAACTTGTTTGACGTTAAGACCCGAGAGACGGGATACAACGTGTCAAGTAGTTGTTGCATACTTCTTGGACGGCAACGCTTACTTTGACGTAACGATGAGGAGAACATGCTGTATATAATGAATCTCCTCGATAAAATGCACGCGTGGAATTGCGTCGTCACGCTATACATACATAACATATTCGATACCGAGTCCTTTTTTTTATTTCCTACATTGTTCACGGCGAATAATTCGTAAAACGTGAAATCTTGCCGATAAATTCCATGCGATTTTCCGAGTTTACGTTCCCCGCCTTCCGCGCATCTTAAGAGCGTTCTCTGTATATTCACTAACGTGGATATTATGCATCTCAATTGTTCTCAAGCGAAAGTTTAGGAAAGTTTTCACCGTTTACCGAGACGGTACCCAGGTGTCTTTGGTCGCTACTCTTGCGGAGAGCTCTATAAGCTTTGGAAAATTGAGAATCACCAAGTTTCTAACCACCCCCGCTTTATCCTTTTTTCTTTCCTTTAATTTATATATTCATCCTTCTCTATCGATGCGATGAAAAAACCTCAAAGCAACTGTGCATTAACAAATCGCTATCGAGAAACATGGAGTGGAAATGGAAGTAATTGTACTCTCGTCACAATGCGTGCGACATGCGATTTCATGCAGTGGAGATTAGCGAGCGAGATTAGCATAATCGACGCGTAATCAGCCTGCGGATTCAATTCGCACGCGAACTTGCGGTAGCAGTTCTCATTGGTATCATCGATGTCGATTGAGCTTGTCGTGTCACGTATATGTTAAATGACATATATTTTTCGTATCTTTGCGATGATAAATTAATTGAGAATTATTATTGTATTTTATATCGTTGTATTTTATGATGAAAATGTTACAAGGCTGTAAAAGATAACAAAGAGACGGAATCATTGATCATGTGAAATATCCAATTGCTTTTTTGGACAAAAAACTGGCGCATGTCGATGTACTTCATAATTAATATAACAATGATTTATCGTACGGCCGTTTATAAAGGACCTACGACTTACTTTCATAAAAATTCCAGAACCGTTGGGAAAATATGTAAAAAGTAGGGAAGCGGATTGGAGAGGAGTAGCGGAACATACCGATCCTATATTCAGGGAAAAATGTTATTAAAAGTACCAGATGGCCATACGTGATTATAACGGTGACTTCGATTTTCGAAAAATGTTCCAGCAGCTTCACCGAGTTAACTTCCGCCGTCTAAATTTACTTGTAATAAGTTGATGATTTAACATGTGTATCTATGTTTTAGCATAATTTTACGAGTATAATTAATCAGAATTTCCATTTCAAATTATCTAATTTCCTTATTAATTTACCAGAGTGTTATTACTGGACTGTACAAATTTCGATTCGTGCACGTTGCCATAATAAGCATGGATTTATTATAGGCCCTTTGGTTATTATTCTAAATTGTAATTGATAATTTTATCGGTCAGTTATTCGATAAATCGGTTTATTTAAAATGAAGTTTATTGTAATGACAAAAAAAAATAAGGAACACCGAGAGAAAATAACGGTTGCGATTATTATAACTTAATTATAATTTATAATCATTTTTGGGACAACTATATAGTTGTTTTAATCATGTAAATATAATCAATTGTATCATTGATAATAGTCATACACATTGCTTGAAGATCTTTCGTTTTTTCTTAGTAAATTTTTTAGTTGTTATTATCATATAAATAGTAAGTGAATTTAAAGAAAATAGTTATATTTACTATAACATTACAATTGCATTAACTGAATACAAGTATTTATTTTATTTATCATTAATTATATCTTGATATTTTATTATATTAATATTTGAAATTATCACAATTTATAGTATAATGTTTTCATGTTTGAGAGAACAATAATATATGGTTATTATTATTAACATAATAGTAATAACCATAACACAATGGAGCTCCTAACAAACATAATTATTTAACCATTAATTGCATAATTACAAATATCAAATACTTTTCTCTCAGTGTAACTATCGAAAATGATCATGATTGAGCGGTATGTGTACATAATTTCGCTTCTCTCTTTACGATTTGTCAACAATAGACAGGCAAAGTCACCGTTGAAACTTACGTAGACTCGGTAGAAAGTTCACGGGCCAGTAAAGTAAATTCGCCGAACGCGGACGTTTTTATAGCGTATCGTAAATATTTTGCGATGCATGTTAGTCACGCACTATCGCGCAATACCGCGGAAAAATTTCAGATAAATTGTTACAAAGAGAATACGATCTCGATAACAAGCGACAGTCCGACATTGTCTTCGATTTATGGTAATTGCGCTGTTGCGGTAACACCGCAACAAGATTGATATCCATGATCTCGTTATCTAACGAGCGTGATGAATAATTAATTTTACTTGATGAGTCTGTCACTCTCTCGCTTCGACGAGCACACAAAATTACGGTAATGTAATATAGACGTTACGGTAGACAATTTTCTGGCGTGCTGCGTTTATTGGCGTCGCTACTTCGAGATATATCACAAACGATCGTGCGTACGATCTGTTTGCGAAGTTTATCGCCGCCCCTTTCGCGTTCGACGTCCACTCGATGACAGGAAAAGCAACAAAAGGAGAATTTATATGAAATGAACGCACGCGAATCTTTTATCTCTCTTCATCTCTTGTCCATCTGGTATTCTCGCTTTGTTTTCGTCACCCGATTTATCTTGACGAAAGTGTCCTCTGAATTCTGTTACATATTCTGTTTCAAAATGTTAATTGAAGAACGTATCTATATACTTTTTGAAAAAGTTATATCTCCTGAATAGAATTTTGTAGGAAATATTATTTTCCCGAATAAATCGAAGAAAAAGAATGATTAGTTATCAATAAATAAAAAAATCGGTACTTTCTTGCAGGAAATAAGAATTTTTTATCTCTCGAAGTTAATAAAAGATTTTTTCACGATTATACATGTATAAAAAAAAAAAAGAAATATGATTTTTTATGAATTCAACATATTGTTCCCTTATTTCAAAAGTGAAATAACTTAAAAAATTAAGTTAGTAAATAAATGAAAGAACTATATTTTAACTTGACAGAAAATTATCGACTAATCAAATAATATCGTTAAAAAATATTCTTAACATGATCAAATATATTATTTTTGTTTATCATTTTTATTTCACAATCCTTAAAAAAAATCACTCTTTTTGAGTTGTAATTTCGATGATTTTCTATAAAGTTAGTTTACTTTTGATGATTGATAAGATAATATTTACTTATAACTCATTCATGGTAATAATTAAAAAATCACGTTTTTAGTTCTGTCACTTTTAAAGTAAGGGAGGAACTTTTATACTTTGTTACAATACTCTACTGTCGTCATGTATTTCTACAATATATTTAATTTTATAATTAATACAGAAATGTAATACAGATAGGTATATATAATTGTGTGACTTGTCGCGAAGTTAATAATTATTTTACGCAATTTTTTCAACTTTTTCATTTTTTCACACTTTTCAACTTGTGAGTTTTTTTCTTATATTACCGAATGCATGAAATTTTTGAACGAAGTTCAAGCAATTCTAATCGCGGCACGATATTCAACGAACGTTTCGCTCTTTTCCTCGTTCTTCCTGCTTTCCGCAGGTGGTTCTACCACTTTAACTCTGGAGTTTGGTAAATCCGTCATACAATAGGCTCTGCCATTTAATCCGGCTCGCGACTAATCCAGTTGGGAAACTTGTCTCGACGCAACTTCGTCTTCCTGTTTCCTGCAGGAACGGGATAACCAGTTATGTTGTGAACCAAAAAATATTTCGCGTGTAGATGAAAAGTTTTCTTATGTCTGCGAAAACTAAAATATCTTCACAACCTAAGAATAGCGGAGTCTTTCTTTCTTTATCCGTATAAAGTTAGTTCCCAACATTTAAAAAAAATTACAACGTCGCTCTTTTTTTTTGATTGCTCATTATTTGTTTATGTTTATGCACATTTCATATTTTTATTTGCACCAAGTAATTTTGGGAGACACTTGGCACGATAGCTCCCCCCCCCCCCCCAACTATATATATGAGGAAATTAGATTGAAATAATATTAATCGACGGATTTTCAATTGCACACTCTTATTTTAAAAGTTATTCGATTTACTCTTTAAAAGTTCGTTTATTTGATCCCTTGCCAGATTCTATTTGTTTGTAATTTCATTAATGTTTAAGTAGCACTAACATAATTACCCAACGATTGAATTGGGCTATAATATGCGCTTACTTAAGTTAAAAATATGCAAAGAAAATATTGAATTATACATAAGTGTAAACGCGAAAATCTATCGATTAATGTTATTTTATAACGTTTAAAACGTATCTATCTATTAATATCGAATGTTCTCGAAATTTTAATTATTAATAAGGTCGTGCAAACGAGAAAACTCGATCTGTTTTGGAATATATAATAAAAAAAAATCTATTTATGTCGATTAATGTGTCTAATTTGCTTGTAATTGGGAGGGTGAAGTGCCTTTCCTTCCTAAATTACTTTATTGTCAACTTTTTCATCAAAAGTGTACATAGGAAATTCGAAAGTACATATACAAACGAACAATTGAATAAGCTATAGAAAATTAATTTTTTTATGACGGGGATCAGATAAAAAAGGACAGAGAGCAGATATTAGACAAAGAGAAAGATATTCACATCTTACTTCCCCTTCTCTTTCCTAGTCAGAAAGAGAAAGCTACACGGCATTCATTGTCCATCTTTTTCCATCTAGTCTTCACATTTCAAACCTCACGCTCGGTCTATCCTTATTATGTCTATGGATCTAACTGTGTCAAAATTCTTTCCCTGATCTCTTTAGATTTCAGACAAGTATGTCTTGGTGATCAATAGAAATAGAATTAAACGAACTTACGAATGAAAAGTTAAAACGTCGGTTGAAACTATTTATAATTGTTTTCTCAATAGCATTCTATAGTAATATAAGTCGCAAGATATTAAGCTGACTCACACCGTCCGTTACTCACCGCGTTGAAGGACTCTTCAGTTTCAGAAAAGTATTGCTGTAGCGATAAAAACGCTGAGCTATGGATTCTGTAGATATCACATGCATTAGGGGAGACGCAAAGTGCTTAAATCTCGAAGGGTTCTACCGTTTTACGCGCTTTTTTCTCTTTGATTTCTCTCAAGCTCCATCATCGATCGTATCTTACATGTAACATTTAATCGATCTCGCCGGGTCAAAAAAACATGCGTCAAAAAAATATCCATCAACGTCACCGTGATAGGATTTAATCACTCTGTGTATTAAAGGAAAAAATATTTTTTTTACAAAAAACTTGATCGAAAATGGATTCCGTGCTAAAAAAAAAAAAAAAAAACGCTCGTAATATCGCTGTAAAATTATAAAATGCCTGAAATTACTTCGAGCTCAGACGTACTTAGCACGTTTTAACGTTAATGGGCCATCTGATCGTCAGTTTTTCGTATCGGAAGACCGCAAATTATCTCTTCCTGCACGGAGGAAGAGACGCGGATCGACGTAATAAACGACTAAATAAATACCTCAGTTGATTATCTTGATTATCGATCAGCTACGGCTGTGGCGTATTACGAAATGGCGTAAATCGAAATATAATGCAGAGCCGGTCTGTACGTGGGGGAGCGTGCGAAAGGGAAGAAAAGACGCGTATCTTTCCGCGTGAGCACGCACGGGAAAATGCGCATCTCCGTTCAGCTTCCGTCTACGCCCCTGCATACCGGTACGCCCGTCGCCATTAGACTACTTAGTCTAACGAGAATATAATCGATGATATACTACCTCGCGGCTTAATCACGCGAGGAGATAAAACCCTTCTCTCTCTCTCTCTCTGTCCCTCCTCCCCTCCCCCTCGCGCCTCCCCTCGTCGGTCCTTTATCTCCCGTCGCGCGTCGGGAGGAGCGAGTGCGCGGGGCTAAATCTAATTCCCGACCGTGTCATCCCCCGTCTCTCGTCCTTTCTTACCCCGTAGCCGGAACGCCGCTCATTATACTCGAGGAGACAGGAAGATTTTATTACGTCATCCACAAAGACTCTTTACACGGTACTTTTTTCCTTTCGGCCGGCCAGGCTCTCGACCGGAGCGTCGTATTTCACCGCGACGTGTTGAAGGGAGAAGGAAAAATGGAAAAGGAAAAAAGGAGGAGGGAATGTCGCATGGAGCAATTTCGCGGAAATTGCTACGTTAGAATCGTAGTGCTAAATTAGCGCACTGCGCGTTGAGACGTTTAGGTTAGTTTAAATACGATTCACTCGATGCTTCACTCGATATGATTGTTTTTTTTAGGTTCTTCAGAAATAACTTTTCATTTCTGTCATGAATATACTTTTTGTATATACATACCGAGAAAAAAATTTTTGGCATTTGTTAGTGTAATTATATCATAAAATATAGGTATAACACAGATGTCTATACTAGTACTAGATCGCTAACTTCTTAGTTGATTTAATGGCGGCGATAGTATGCGTGTTATATGTATATGTGTACGATGTATATATGTATGGACAAAATTATTGAGGCGGCCATTTAAAAAATTCAACCGGATATCCGGTCGTTTACAATGTTTTAGTCGAAGTTAGCGATCTAGTATTAGTATAGGCATCTGTGATCTATAATTATAAGGTTAAAAGCTCCTTTTTATTATTATATTTATAATCATTTTCATGGGAACTACATATTCTTTTTTTGATATATAAAACTATAAATATAATTACATTATAGTAGTAATAACTATAAAAATGGAGCTCCTAACCATGATTGTTTTATCATACAATTGTAGTCACAAATATCAAAAACTTTTCTCTCGGTGTAGTGCTTGGAAAAACTGATCATGATGAACCGATATGATTTCGCTAATATTTTTGTTGAAAGATACCGTTTTTATTTAGTTGGTTTATACCCGAAATAACACCGTGTTTATGAAGCACGTTAGCACCCACTTTTCGCGAAACTGAATTTTTAATCAAAATATCGTCGAAAATCGCATTTTCCAATTTCTGCACTATCTGAAATCTAATGTGTTGCATGTGCATGCCATAAAATTTCATGCTCGTAAAAGAACATCGAGCGAGAGTACGTAAATTCTGGTACACAACAAAACAGTCAATTTTTACGAGCAATTTCGCAAAGCTTTTTGGCGTCGAGACGACTCGGCCTTTCTTCCCCTTTTCCTTATTCTCCTTTTCGTCTTCTCGCAATCTTCCTCTTACTTTCAGTACTCTTCATCGTTCGTAAAGAATAGTTAGGTTCCAACGCAACCGATCTCTGTTTGCACTTCGTGAGCTTCCACAGGAATAGTCTCAGTTTTAATACTCTCGCTGTAGATTAGGCACGATTTCGCCACTTCCCCCTTTTTCTTCCTTTCTTCAACATTTTCGAATTCGTTCAGCGAGTATAGAATTTTTAATGGTTTTTACTCGCCGCATCGAATAAACGACCATACCTGCGCAAGAGAGTTTATTAGATTAACAAACGAAGTACCGTAGAATTATTCATCGCGGTTTCTTTTTCCGTTGGAGAATACTCGCAATAGTGGTTGATAAACTAAAAATATATTTTTCAGTTTTTACAGTAACGCAAAGTTTTTATATACAGATATATATTATATATATATATATATATATGTGTGTGTAATTGACACAATTTATTTTAGAAAGAATTACTTTATTCTAAAAATATATAAAAAATGTAGTTTTGTTCTTGCAAAAGTTCTCTTTTTACATAGTACAGTTTTTTATATAAATTCACGTTTGTATATAAAAGGTATTCTATTACAGTTATTGATAGAAACAATGATAGAATGGAATAATTGATAGAATGGAACGCTTTAATGCAATCAAATTAATGGTTTTGAATACGTGTGTTTATTTCCTGAAAAGTATAGATCTTCCGGAATAATGGCCTTTGAAAAATAATAGATTAATTATTTGATAAAGAGATAAATTGATATTTGCTCGTTCAATTTAATCGAAAAATTTCCCACCCTAGTCTTTATCCGCGACACAGGTTAATTGTTTCTTATTCCATAATGAAGTATCATTTCGATCGTTGGACCACCGTTAAAAGCCATTTACGAGCGATATGTGTGCGGCGTTGTCATACATTTCGTACAGCATGGGGGAACGCAACGCTATTTGCATACTGTTGCAGCTTTGTGAGAGAACGTACATCGGTGTGCTTCAGAGCGCAGCTTGTGAAACTTGCAGGGCTCGCTGGGCTCGTAGGGCCGCAGGCAGCGAAAAGAGGCAAATACAATGTTCTCGAATACCGAAAATCACTCGCGTTACAAAGCTATCGCGCGCGGACGCGGGTTATTTGTTCCCGGCAAACTTCCAATCCGAATACCAGTCCGATCGGACTTATGGCCCCTTCACTCGAAAAAAAAAAAAAAAAAAAAAAACAAATTAGGAGACGGTTCTAATGTATTCGTATGTATTATGAATCTTGTCGCAGGTGGGTACTGGAATATCTCCGCAACGCGCGCGACGAAAATTTTGCAATTTTATTCGTAATTCCACGTGAAATTCTATGATGATTCCCATCCCACAACGAAGAATTTAATAATAAAGTCTGTAACCGAGTGAAAACATTTACATTTGCAATAAACACGTGTAACGACCTGTTTTACAAAGCTTTGTTCGCAGCGGAACGACGTTAAGCGTAAGTCGATTATAACAGAATCGAAAAATATTTGTTGGCTTGCGAGTGTGAGCGTCAAACGTATCGAAAATCGAAGTCTCTCTGCTACGTTCGAGAGTGCAACCATCTATCTACCTTGATGCAGCTATCCCGGCCGACTGGCCGATTCGATCCAACCGATAAATTCGGCCTTCTGACAACAATGACCCACGGCCGGGAAAGGTGGCGATAATTTTCGTGTCGTCCATTAAATCGTTTTGGTCATCCGGCTCAATCAACCGTGCGAGAAAGCTGTCAAGCTCAGACGTTCTTTTTTTCTCTCTTTTCCTCTCTCTTTTTCTTTCTTTTTTTTTTTTATCACCGTCGTTCCACGGATATTGGACAGGGTCAAAGGTGGTCGTTACGACGTAGTGGCATGATATATATTGTAAGGAAAGCGAGAGAAGAGAAAGAAAGAAGCCGATATATCGGCTAAGAGAAAAACGCGAAAAGCCGTTGGCCAATTCGCGGTTGATTTTGCGAATACGGGTCACTAGATATATTCCGAACAAAGGTAACGTCTTTATCATATCCCTCGAGGCAACGACTTGAGACGCCTCGAGAAATCCTACGGTAATAGTGGATTAAAGTTTTTACGTCTTGTTTAGGGATCAGTATGGATTTTAGTGCTCTTTCAACGGGCTGAATTTTTTACGAACAACATGCGAACGTATGAAGCAAGAGAGTCTTTCATTTTGTATGTGCGATTCTTTGAAAAATACAACGAAAGTATTCTCTTATCTATAGTAGAGAATACAATCTGCTTGAGAGATTATTCGAATAAATTACGAGTATTCAAAGAAATTGGATCGTTTTGAAATGATATATTCTCCCTCGAATCTAATGTTTTACGTGAAATATTAAAAGTATTTTATAACTGTTGCAATGATCGAAACGAGAATAGAATTCGTTCCATACAGTTGTAGAGACCGTTACGAGCAACCGCAACTTTAGGTTGTGCAAAAATAGAAATTGTAAGAATCACGTGCTTCTTTTGAAGATCTATATTAAAAATTATTAATATAATACTATAAATTGCCATTCTATTGCACATTGGAAAGTTATGCTTACAAAGTGGATGAAGAGAAAAAAAGATAATTGCATCATGGGAAAAAAATTTGTTAAAACAATTAAAAACTTCACTGATTCGGCAGTATTTTTACATTCAGTTTTTTATGTTAAAGTAGCAAAGTTGTATAACGCTGAATAAAATTAGTGATTATAAATATTCATATTTGTTGTAATAGCATAGCAAAATTTGTTAATACAAAAATAATTTTCTATAAAAATCGATCCAGTATATACAGCAAAATTTTTAACAAAACATGACAGTTAAAATGACGCTTACTTTTGCTACTGTAACGAAGTAAACTTGTTATATTAAAAATTTTTATTGTATAATAAATAATTAGCTAAATTAACGTACTAATAATTCCTTACAGATATAATTTCTTTGTTAAATTTTCTTAATGATAGATGTTAAACTCGCGCAGCAAACTATAGCTTAACTGAACTATTCAATCTATTTTTTTTTTTCGTGAATTTTATACTTAACTTTATTTATCTATATATACTCTAAAAAATATGGATATGGATTTCACGACATATGCGGTTTTTATATATTCCCCTCACTGTACTATAATTAAAATTTTTTGTCTGAGTTAAAAAAATATACATGTACATTAATGCACAGTGATTATTTTCCGATATGAATATCGTAAATTCAAGAAAATAATATCAATGAAATGAAAAAATTGTAATTTCAAAAATTATTCTGCGTAAAATGCGGACAGATAAATGAATGTTTTAATTGTCTCAATCCGAGAAACGTATCGAAAAGTATCACAAATTGATATTTTTATTTTCCCAATTTATTTCATATAACTTTTGCTGCTGATTATTGTAGAATTAAACACATAGAGAGGACACAACTAAACGGTGGCATACAGATATATACTCGTATCCAGATCCAATTCCATCCCGACGGAATTTCACGTAGCCGCAGGTGCTCGTTTTTCCGTGGCGGGAGGCCGCAACTTATATTAACCTCAACGGAACCAGGCTCTTTGCCACAGGGAGGAAGGGGTTTCAGCTTTTCGCTAGATTAATTTCGGTAGCCGGCCAATATAAATCTCCCGATATCTACTAGGGAAACCGAGTGTTATGCGAAGACTAGTCGGTGAAATCAGCTGAAAGCACCAGGTACCATTGCTCTGGCTAGTTGCCAAGCACGTCATTTGGATATCTATCAATTATTGAAAACTCTGCAAACATCGTTACATAAGAAAAAAAAAACATGCGAAGCTTTCTTGACGCAGCCATTCGCTTTAAATACTCTTCTGTGAAATTGCTTTATATAAGCAGATGGTAAAAAAAAAAAGATTAAGCCGTTTAAAAAAAATCTGAAAGTCTGAATTATATACGTATATATATATATATATACGTATATATATAAAATCGAACTCTCGTTTCTGAATTATATTCAAGAGTCAACGTAATATTGAGACGCGCACTCGACGATTATTCCGCCTGAGATAGACAGCTTTATCCAGCCGGGACCGATTTTCCTGTCGTCCTAATAATGTTCGTGAAATCGAGCGAGAATTCCAGTTGTTCTCCTCTCTTCTTTCGCCAGTTTCACTGGAACTCTCCACCGCGCCGCGACGTTTTTTCCGGCGCGATGATTTTTCGTGGTAGGTGAATTACACGCCTGTCGGACGCAGCGCGCTATGCTTCGCCACACGACGCCGATGGAGAGGTCTCGTTGGAAACCTGCAACGGGGCGAGTCGTGACGAAACGCAAAAAGAAGCAAGGCAAAACGTAGCGGTTCGCCGCTTAACGCGGGATTAACGAAATCGAGCGTGACGCATGTCGCGATAATTGCTTCACGATAAAAATGTCTGTGTTATCGGTGCGCGCAAAAATTTTTATTTTACGCACTGATTCCTTCACTCGATTCCATTATACTCTCTTTCGATGGTTACAAAGTAGATTATAGATCGTTTATTTCGAACCAGTCGCAAGCGTGAACTCACTGAGAAAAATGTCTGATTAAAAATGGACGGACCAGAAGATTCCGATTATATCAATTAAAATTCTGATTAATTCAATTAGAATTTTAGTTATTCACAACTTGAATTTAATAAAAAAATTCTGATTCGACCATTTTCAACCGAAATTCCAATTAATTCAATCAGATTTTTCTCAGTGCGTAATATTTTATGTAGATCGATATATAGAATGACAATCGGAAAGACTTGAACTATTATAAATAGCTGTTGAGGATGATTATAATATTTATTTCTATATCAATTTTAAATAAATCCTTCAGTTATATGAACTGCATGTCAATTACTATTCGGTCTTGAAATCAAAAACCAAAGCTAAAATAATATATAATATAAGTTAAATTGATTGTTCCAAGTCTGATAGTAATCGATGCGCTATTTATATAATTAAAAATGCATTTAAAATTTATATAGAAATATTATTACACTGAAAAAGAGTAATTACAGAATTCTAATTAGTATGATCAGAAGCTTCTGGTTCTTTCATTTTCAACTGGAAGTTTTTCTTAGTAGCACCAAGATCCGGTTTTGACTGTATTTAGTATTTATTTATTCATACTTTTCTGAAGTCTACTTCAATTTATTATTATAAATAGCTGTTATTTTAAGGTGCTTGGAAAGGATGATTTTTAGATTGCTGAAGTATCTAAAAATTTAGTTATAAATATAGATCTGAAAATAACTTTGCTAGACCATAAAAATAGTTACGTAGGAATATATTACGTAGGATCGAGCAATGTTGCAAAAAGTTTCGATATTTTAGTATATGATTATTTGGATGATTCGAAATTATTTTCAGATCTTTATATAGCAATATAAATTTTTGGATATTTCAAATCTTTCCATGTAATTATCTCTTGCACATAACCGAATCATACAACATGGCGATTACAATATATTCACCAATTAGTTTCTTTTATTTAAATAAAGAGTTACAATTGCATCTAGAAAATTAACCAATAAGAGCGAATTAAGCTTCGCTTATTTTGTTTTTATATAGATTGCCTGCATACAACCAACAACATTGCGAGATCATTTAGTGTTCAGATAAAAAATGCTGACATAGAACGAACTTACTGTTCTTATTTACACTGTGCCTTTAGTATGCAGATTCAAAAATGCTCGCACATGCGACTTCGAGATGTGACGCTTGTCGTTGGAGAAAAATAAGGATATAGACGAGACTCTTAAAGTCTCGCGTTTACGTTAGAAGATGAAGTGGAACGGGTACTTGCATCGCGAGATTAAAGACGCCTGGAAGAGACAATCTTTTAAAATAACCGCGCGTCCGCGTATAATTTGCGAGAAGAGACACTTGGACGTGCACATCGCTGCTGCGTTCTGCAAATTGTTCACAATCGGATTGAAATGCTCGGCACGCAGCTCCGTTCCGACAAAGTCCGTCGCGTGGAAGGAACAGCTGGGAAGGTCCCGCCCGGCTTTCGCGACGCGACGCCACGCGAAAGCAATTTTTATATTAAAGCTGCTACCATTATAGACGAATGCATTGCATCACAAAAAAATCTTACGTATCAAGCTGATGATATCCTCTTCTCTGTCTTATACGACGTTCTCTCTCTCTCTCTCTCTCTCTCTCTCTTTCTGCTCTTATATTTCATTTTCTTTTTCTTTCCTTTTTAATGAAAATTTCCCTTACAGGGCCTTTAGTGAATTAATATTTTTTTTATAAATTAATTTTTATTAATTAAAAAATAATTTTCCACATTTTTTAATAAGGAAATGAGCATCGCGTACAGACACGACTTCAGGGGCGGCTTTTGAATGGCGTCAAACTCGGGTTACTTTGCACGCGCGTTCCGTTTTCTCTTTCCCTCGTAGCCGACGACGGTATACGCGCGAGACGGAGTGCAGTTTATGGCCCCGTGCCTCATGTAGATGCATGTTTATTACCACATTAGCGGACGACGCGTATATAGGGAAGGGTATCATACACACACACACACACACGCGCGCGCGCGCACACGCGCGCGCGTGTATACATCCCCGGTGTAGGATGCTGAGATAGGATTCTGTTGGTTTACCGAGAAGGATTCTCTCTCCGCAAAATATCCCGCCTCTAGTCGTCATTCCTGCTTTTACATTACCGGAAACGACTGAAACCATAGGCGGAATTTCCTCTCTTCTCATTTTCTCTGCGAGTCTGTTGTATTTTACCCCCTCTTTATGATATACACAACATTCTCTCGATATCTGGAGAAATAAGAAGTTACGATTATTCAACGTCTTCGTTTTTGCGTAATTTCTGAAGATTATTGTAACAGTAAACTGTACGAGAAACTCGGTCTTATTCTGTCGACACAAGTTGATGTTATCAATTTAATTATCTTAATTAAGAGACTAGTAGTCATTTAAAATAAAAACTTAGAATTATAGAATTATAATATATTTAGATGTAGAATCTATTATATTAATTGTATCTATTATATTAAATGTAATATATTTAAAATAAAAACAACAGAATTCTGCTAAAATACATCTTAAAGATATGATAAATTTATACTGTTATGCATCTTAAGTACATTTTATAGCTATTTGAAATGAGAATAATAGAATAGAACAAGAAAAATCTTTAAGATATATTTTAGCAGAATTCTATTTTTATTTTAAATAGCTTTAAGATTTTATGTTGTTTCATATATAAAATACTTTAAACGATAAGAAGTCTATCATCTATCGTTTAGTGTCGTTCTTTGAATTATCAGATAACTAAAATTTTTCGTTTTTCGTTAATCACAATTCTCTGAATTGTTTATGTCAATCATAATTAGTTTGTAGAGCTTTTTTTTCATTAT
This sequence comes from Acromyrmex echinatior, assembly GCF_024713525.1. NCBI lineage: Eukaryota > Metazoa > Arthropoda > Insecta > Hymenoptera > Formicidae > Acromyrmex > Acromyrmex echinatior. The sequence goes on from NC_141852.1 coordinate 23,369,351, forward strand.
TTATAAGTACAATAGCCATTTATAATAATTTCATTTCATTATTACATTTTCAGTTGCACAGTTTCTATTGAAAAATTTCAACTCCTAAAATGTCTGTTCAATTGAACGAATAGATGTAATAGATATACGTCGACTACGCATTCTCTGATCTTAGCATCTTCGCTCTATTAAAAAGAATTGAATTATATCAGTATTCTCTTTAACTCGACATTTTAAAGAAAGAGAAGGATACGATTCAAGCTATCTCGCTCTTTCTGAATAATAGTTAAACTTCACAAAACTGCGCAGTTTACTCTTATTATTGATGCGATCCACTTGATGCTACAAATGCTTCAATGTATTTGACTGAACAATCGGAAGAATGCATTTTAATAATTAACCCATCAAAAAATGCAATCATGCATTTCAAAGCATTAAGTAGATTGTAGCCTACGTCTACGATTGATTGTGATTCGTGCTTGTTTATTGTACGAATTTAAACTTGGATTCAAAAGTTTCAAGCCATTTTAACTATAAGTCTATCAAGTATCGTGTTATCCTTTCGTAAGTGACCGCGCAACAGTCAAATCAATTTTTAATCCCAACCTTAATTCTACTTTCTTTTTTCACGTAACTCATTGCACGAATGAGAATCGCGACGCAATTTCCCGAACGAGACGAAATGATTTTCAGGCGGTATTCTCGTGAGCAGTGACGCGCAAAATGACGCACGAACGCATGTCGATTATACCTGACGCGAGGACGAATGCGGGGAAGAGCTAAAAGGACCATCTCGCGCGCAAGTATATTATTCCGTAATGGTGAAACGATTAGTCAGATCACCCTCCGGACTCTACGCAGCGCTGACAGTTGCACGCGCAACCTGCACATGATTAATAATCACGCGCCGGCCGTCGTTATCGGCGCGCGACCGTTATCGCTATCTTCCGCCTATCTGCTCCCGCGTACTTTGACGCACCATTGTCGGAAATTAATCCATTCGATAGGATTAATTCGTAAGAGGAAAAAGGACGCAGGTACGGTTTGATACGCTTGAGAATTCATTCGAGTCACGTTTCCCCTCCGTCATTAAAAGTTAGACAGTCAAAAGTTCAGGACAGCTTCTAGCCGAGAGCACATCCGTAAAACGTGGAATTAAGATTTCCTATCTGTTAACGTGTCTTAATACGTGAAATTAAATCAGCCACCGCGCATCAGTTTCGCAGTTCTTACTTGAATTTTGATCAGCCAGTCGTGAGTTTGTTTTATCAAATACACATTTGTAGAATCTTACTCCCATTAAGAAAAATAATACAAGCTGAAATTTTTCGAATTTTGTATTATGTGCGAATTCTAAATACATGCAATATTTGTATAACACGTCGGTGTCCAGTGAGGAAAAGTGATACGCAGATATACAAGTTGAATTTAAATACTTTTTGAAGAAAATTAATGCAAGGGGAAAAAATGATAAAAATTAAATAAGGGGTAGTTTTTAATACTATGTATAAAGTTAATATCTGCATTATCTCTAGAGAATTCGAAACAAGCAATTTGTGATTAGTAGTTAGTTTTAAGTTAGTTTATGTCTAATACACAATTAATTTTGAAATACGTAATCTTGTTTCCTCTTTTCCGAACGATTTTATATTTTCAGTTTGTGTCACTTTTCTCGTTGCAGTGTTAATTAGAAAATGCACCCCACATCAGCTTTTCTATTTTCTTTTATCGGTAAACCGTCTCAATAAAACCGTAAAAGGATCAGTTCATTCCACGTTTTTCCAAGAGAAAACTCCCGTCTTCCAGTTGATTAAAACTTTACGTAAAACGCCGCGAATCGTGGCGACTGATTGTACTTTAATACGGTGACACGCGATGCACACGTCGTGATGGACATCCCCGCGACGGCGGCGGCATGTGCAGCACATTTTTCGAGACAAAGAGAGACGGCAGAGGGGGTGGAGGGGTGGCGGGATGGCGGGATTGGGCGGGGTGAGATCAGGGCAAGGGATGAATTATTCGTTGTCTCTTGCACTCTGCACCCTTGGACACTGACGCCACGTTATCCTGTCTACCGTGTCGACCCTCTGCCGCTGACAGTGTCATCCATAATGTCCGCAGCGAGCGCGAGTGACATTTGCACCCCCGGCGCTCTTTCCACGGAAGAATTTTACCGCGCCTTTCCGGGAATACTTTTTACGAGTTTTTTCCCCCGTCAGAAGCAACACAAAAATATAATACGTTAACTCTTTCGCGTAAAGATAACGCGAGCAGAGAGAAATAGATGGGTTTGATCGCAAAAAGTATTCGCAAAAAAAAAAAAATATCTGGATTAAATACGCCCGACTGTCTCTGAATCATCTTTTCTCGAGTATTGTTTCACTTGAAGGAGGCGCACACAGATGACGAAGAAGAAAATTAATCAAAGTTCATTTCTCAAGCGATGTTGTCGTAAGTCCTCCGAGCAGACGACGAGAGCAACGATTACATAGCTTTTTCCGATATTTCCTCTTTCCTGCCGTGAAAACTTTCGCATCTACTAGCCGATATATTCTCAAGTCCATATTATCCTACGGTATAAAATATCGCTGACGTAGATTTCGACGAAAATACAGCTTTGCGCGCGTGGATATCACGGGGGTGTATGTGCGTTCACCAAATATCTCAGCACGGCGGCGGCGCTAATTAATTGGCTCGTAAATTAACGCGGTAACAATACGCTGGCATGGGTGGGCTCTCTACACCACAGCCACCGAATCACGGAATTACCGGCACGCGTTGCGAACGTAAGAATATGCGTGATGTATGCGGTATTCCGGCTGGCCGCCCTCTCGATCCTATTCCCGCGTACAACGCGCCACCCCCGAATGCCCTTCGCATTTCGTTCCCTTCGTCGCTCCTCTCTCGGATCTTCCCGATGAGTTTAACGCCGCCGATTGAGGGTGTCTTTTACGGTAATACGGCAAAAACCCGACAAGTCGAAGGTCTTAGGTTTGATCAATGACAAATTGGTCTTTGAAGCAACGTAAGACACGTTTTTGTCACGTTTAGAAGAGGGAAAAAAAGAGGGAGAATCGTAAGTCTATTCTTCGCGATTTTGTAAAAATAGACAAGGTTAGCTTGGCATTCTTAACGTGTCACATAAACGCTATATCGTATAGCATAAAAGCAGGTCGCGAAGGGTCACAAATTGAGTGCACCTGTTGCAACAACGCGGCAACTTATGTACACGCTTCGTAGGTACTTCACACGGCCGTCAAGCCGAGGAGAGTATTCACCTTTATTGCGCCATCATGCTGGAAGAGAAGTCCAGAATTTTGCAATCTCTTGTGAAAAATTGCGTCCTGCGTTGATGACTTCCGGCGCGCGCGCGCAAGTTGCGTAACTAATTGTAAGAAGCATATTGATCGCTTCTATAATTTAATAATAGAGAAAATAAAATATTTTCCCAAAGTTTTTCACGATAAAGCTGAAAATATTCTCATGCAAGTTAAATAAAGCTTTTGAAATTTTTTTTTATAAAAATAAATACGTGTAATTAATCAAAACTGGTTTTCTTAATGTAATTATTTCAGCAATTTTTATATTTACTTTTTAATAATTATTAATCATTTTTTGACCGAATAAAATTTTTCTAAACAATTTTTCAATATTTTAATTAGAAAAGCTTGTAGTGTTCCTTTATTTATGGTTTATACATTTTTATGGTTACATCTGGAAAGGGCATTCAGCAAAATACCAAATAAAACCGCACTGACGCAATACCGATAAAAATTTAAAAACATGACGAGTTTTGCTTCCACATTCTCCACTTTTGTGAGGTTTGAAATTTTTTAAAATTTTGTTAAAACAAAAAGCGTACAAGGAGCGGAGGAAGAGATCGATCGCGGTACAATACTGTTTAAACGAGAAAGTATAAGTGAAGTATCTATGGAATATCAGGCGTGTCGTATTTCCGCATGACATATCGATTCGTCCTCTCCCTCCTTCCATTGTTCACCGACATTGTTCCGATCTGCGGGTTTTTTTTGCCGCGGTAATCGTTAAGTGCGTAACAACCATCGCGCAACAGATAAGCCTTTTAACACTTCACGGACTCGGCCCTGTATAATGCCGCGTGCACGCGCACGATTCGTCATCGTGTGGCGTCGCGTTGTGCGTTATTGAGTGGAAGACTGATAACGGGGCGGCAGAGAAGCCGCCCTCGACGTAACATCGCGGCTGCAACGACGAAATGCAACCGCGATAACAGCGTAATCGAGAACATAGCGGACATAGCGCGGGGATGTTATTGACGTGATCGACGTTGCGTGAGAGGCGACGCATTCGGAGAGCGACAGGAAGCGGACGAGCGATTTTTCTCGGCAATATACTGATTTCTTCACCCTGATTGAGAGAGAGAAAAAAAATGATTGCAATTACCTTCATTTAATTTACGATCATTTTCGTTGTCAGCTGTATATTTTTTTCTATACAATTATAAATATAATTATTATTACATTATAACAAGCGACAAGGGTAAAAATAGAACGGTAGTTACTTTATCATGCAATTGTAGTCACAAATATCAAACACTTTTCTCTCAGTGTACAGTTTTATCCCAACATTCTCATTGCTACGGCAATTCTGAATGAATTGTATTTTTATGAAAATAATTCATCTACGATCAAGGATTTCACTTTTTCCTCGATACAAGACTAATACGAGTGTGAAGATTTCATTGACTGAAATAAAAATCAACGAATATTTCACTTATCTTCAATGCAAACACTTATACTTTGCTTTTTTTCTCTCTTATTTCATAATTACGGCCAGTGGAAATAAAATGTAAAATCAATAACAATTATACGTATTTGCAACGTATAGCTTTAAAAGTTTTCTATATTTCGAACTGATGTTTATCAGAAAATTTACATTTATAGACTGAAACAAGGATATACTTATTTAAATTAAAATTATTATTTTTTTACTTTTAAGATTGCTGTTTGCAGTCAATAATTTAATATTGATTGAATCAGTAATCTACTACTAATACTCTACTACTAATTCTTTTTACTAACAACTAATTCCTTTCAGAGAGATTTTACTGAATGTAGCATTATACTAGAGAAATTGCTGTTATACTTTGTTCTGCTTTAGTATATTGTTTTCGTTTAATCCGTTGTTGTATAACGAATTATATATACTTTTATCATGCACCATGGTAAAATTTTCATTGTTATAGGCATATAATGAACAAGCATTATGTAACACGATTAAATAATATTCTCGTGTGGGTGTGTTAAATTGCACACTTTTTATTTTACATCGTAATCTATTTATATCAATAAAAATTTTATACTCCAACCATCGAATGACGTTATAGTTTGACCTTGGCTTTTTTAAACTCCCAATCAAAATTTTATTTCAAATGATATTTATTTTTTTACATATGTTAAAAAATTTCGATAGCTTCGGTTATTAGTGACCACTGGAGCGCCATCGAAAATGCCGACATGATGAAATACAGATACGATGCGATCACACCACAGCGATCAGCATGTTAAAAAGAATAATCCTCGGGTGGCATTATGTTCAAAATCGGAATATAAGACGTCTTTAAGATGTTATTTAAATATCATAAAGAAGTCTTCTCTCATCTTAAATCTTTAAAATGTCTTTAAATCTTATGCGGGGTCTACAATAGAAGTCGTAGCAGTCTTAAATCGTAGAAATTGATCAATCATAGTTGATTATTCTTCTCATATTCGATTGTAATTGGTTAATTTTCTACGACTTCTATTGTAGATCCCGCATTATATCTTAATTTTAAACATATACACTATTATTTGGGATCATCATGTACCTATACGTATCTACCCCAAGCAGAACAAATGAATCAGAAATGATTGGAAAATGACCTTTAATGTCATTTTGACATCATTATGATTTGTTGTTCTGCTTGGGGACGATCCGTAGGTGTCCTAATCCTTGAAGAAACGCGATTGTTCGCGCACGCATCATGCAGTAATCGAAACATTAATGCGTACGTAATAATCCCACGTGTGCTCTTTTATTATTTACGGTGTAATCGCGACGACATGGTCGTTGACGGCATGGTCGTTTTTGCGTGCCAAGCTCCCGTATTAAGATCCACGTGTTGGCAACGCTATACGTTCCGGCTTATCTTCGACGGCGTTTTATCTGCTACATACTTTATGCAAGTCCGACTCGCATTCCTTTCATCGGTAACAAATGAGCCGATGTGCGAAACCGTCACGAAGAGCTGAACGGAGACAGCGCGCAAATCGATGCTCGCGCATTGATTTATTAACACGATACGCCGCACCGCGCCATACGGTAACGTCACACTCGCTCGGTATTGTGATACACTGGGTACCCGGTAATAAACGCGAAAGCTGAAATAACTTTTTTTTCTCCAGTTCTTCTCCGAGATCTATTTCTGGATCTTGAATTCCTCGTCTCGAGTTCGATTCATTGAACTTTTCTGATAATGTTTGTATCGGATCCCACAGATTTATCTCGACTCATAATTCTGCTGTAATAGAATTATTGAGAGATAATTGAAGATTCTATTTCTAGCATCCGATTTGAGTTATTATTTTCAATTGCAAATTGTTAATTAAACACTAAGAATAACTGGTCTCGATGTGCTATAATTTGCAAACCGGAAAACTATGTATAGATACTGAAATTTCGGAGCACATCTATAATAGTTGACAGCTTACGGCATAGCAATAATAATAATTGACAGCGAGATAGATAAAAAATTCGACCGCGGTGGTGCAAGCGATGGAAACAGGATGAAGAAGAAACTCGAGTTTCCCCGAAAACGACGTTACGGAATAAAGGGTTAAGTAGTTGTGGCGTCTGGGACGCGACGTCAACGCGGCAGCCAGAGGAAGAGACTCGACTCGCAGCTGTATCGGCTTGCGGCCGGGCCCATTAGCATGACGCGATGCATCGTCTACATAAATACCCACCGACGCTGCGGCCGGTACCACCGGTTGCCACTTTGCGGCAACGCGAGCGAGCGAGCGAGCGAGCGAGAGACAAGCTAACAGACAACAAGCGACGCACGAGCGACCGGGCGCAAGCGCTCTGACGTAACGTTATATCACTCTCGAGGCTTTATACATACTCTATCGAGAGGAGGTCTCCCTTCTCTCTACCCCCAAGCGCGGCTCCATGTGGCGCCTGAGCAGCGCCGGTGGGGGTATAGCTCTCCTCTTCTGCGAGACACCCTCGGCCCTCGGCGACGATGTCAAACTCAGTCGCGAGCCGAGTATCGTGTCGCTCGTGCGTGTGTCGTATCGTACGTCGTATCGTACGTCGTATTGTACGTCGCGTCGTGTCATCGTGCGTCTCCGTATTGCGCGCGCGATACGATAAGACAAAGGGCCGCGTTATCTCGCGGCCTCTCTCGCACGTGAGAGAAAGAGAAAGCGAGAGTCAGAGATAGACCGAGCACACGTCAGGTTCGCCTCCACGATTCTTCCCCCCCCCTCTATCTCTATCTCTCTCTCTCTCTCTCTCTCCCTTCCTCCCCCCTCCCTCTCTCTCTCTCTCTCTCTCTTTACCGTTGTCACCTAGCGATCGCGTAGGGTGGAAAAAGTAGTCGAGTGAATTTAATTCGCGCAGATAATGTTCTCTCTCGCGGATCCTTGATTTTCTCTCGTGTGCATGCAACGCTCCACGTTATATCTCGTCGCCGCCGGCGGTGGTTTCAACCACCGAGTATTCAAGTCTTTCGCGAAAATACTCCGATATCAGAATGATTTAAACCGTAAGCCGCGACGGCGGATTTTCACGGAGCGTCCCCGGTCCTTTTTTCAACCGGGAATATCGGAAGGAATATATCGGAAGATTTGGTATACGTGCGTGAGCCAAAATCGATAACCCGTTTGGGCAGACACACGAAACGTTCTGGCAGACGCCGTGCGACGCCACGCCACGAGTCGCAACACTGTGCGAATTATACGTACACGTTTAACCCTTAAACTTCTCTCCGGTGCGAATTTTCACATCGAGGATGCCAAGAATGTAGTACGCCATCAGTGTCATTATCTCTTCTTCTGCTTGTATTTCAAACTTTAAATTAAGATTGTTGTCTTGCTTAAATCAAGACTGTTATACCTCGCTTTACGTTTCTTGCTTTGGATTTCAAGCACTATCGTTGTTAATACATTGAAATCGAGTATAATTATTGATTTGAAATAATTTAAATATTCCAATTATTTTCTATATGTAATTAATTTTATGTAAAGTAAGCAATGTTAAAAACTCAACGTATACGATTGAATTTAGAATTTAAAGATTAAACGTGTATATTTTTTATTGGCGCTCTTGGCTTTCAGTTATCACAAAATATATTTTCATAATAGGCGTAAATTATGAAGAGATATAATTAGCTTTCCGAGTCAGACAATACGGGATGTTTCATAAATGGTATAATTAGGAAGGGGATGGTTATACGTGAAAAAATAAATTAAAAATGTAAATTAAAATTTTTTTATATGATATTTTCGGGATAGCTTTCGGGAAATTTGATTTTCTTGAAAATATTCACCGGGTATCTCGACTTATAACAGATCACGCTGTAGACTATTATTTCTGTTCACGTTTGTATTTATTGTAATGGGTAATCGAGAATACACACAATAAAACAGGATATTCATGCATGATGAATTTTATTACTTACTGATAAAATTGTTGAAAATATTACCTGAAAATAAAGCCTTATGTGAAAAAGTTTTATTTTACATTTTAGCTTATTTTTCCATGTAAAATCACTTTGCGGTTGTACTATCAATTTAAGAAACATCCTGTATATATCTGCACAGTAGAATGTAACGCTTTACAATTTGAATTTCGCCGCAACGTGCAAAGTCTGTCTTTTTTGTTATCATCATTGAAACAGCCACGTGTCCCCGATCGATATAGGTTAACGAAGTTCGCACGTGCAACGATTATGTAGATCGTTAATCGCTGTTGGCGACGAGCTAGAAAAATGACGGAATCAAAAGTATAAAACTGAGGGGAATTGATGTAGAAGGGGAGGGACAACGGGAAGAGGGAGATGAAATGAGAGAGAGTGAGAGAGATAAAAGCAAAGCGTGTGATTTCCCAGGAATGCACACAACAATCGCGGATACCAGTCCACATAACTGAGGGAGAAGCATGCGGTGTGTACAATACACACAGAGAGATCGTAACCCGGGTGCAATCCCGCTAGTGCTGATGCATCCCGGCGCTTCGAGAATCGCCACCGATCGCGTTGTCCTAACATCGTGTCTCCATGTAGGTACATAATATAAGGTACACAATATCCCCTGTACTCTGCGCGCGCATATGGATTTTCGTGAGGAGAATTTAAGTTTGCATTTTCATTACGACATTACCGCCTCGTGCGTTTCACAACGAGGCGTTTAGCGAACGTAACGAACGTGCATACTTATATAAACGGCCACATAGTTTTATTCGAAAGGTAGAACACACGTATTTTTGCGACGAGAGCAAGAGATGCAAGGAATTTAAAATTTTACTACGAAACTAGACTTTTTGCTAGAACTACAGTCTGAAAAATATTTTTGTGGATTTCATACCATCCGGTGTATCTATATAAATTTTTGCTCCGTTGGTATTAATATTGACATCTCAACGCGATGTAGATTTGAAACCTATAAGTTTTAAATCCACACACGTGAGGGTGTTGATGTAAACACCAGGGGTTACAAATCCACACCACAGGTTGGCGTTAATAACTAACATCAATAGGGAGAGGCTTATGCAAACGTGATATTACATCTACTCCGATTTTTTAGAGTGCATCAATTGGGAAAGCGATGCGTTCTGTGTTTTCAATTAAGAGGATTGCGGTGTCTGTTGCAATCAAGACACATCTTATTGGATTGGTACACAGTCCAGAGAAATCGCGAGATACATGAAGACGGGATGATAGTTATTTCGAATCCAATCGGTGGTGCTTTGCCCGCCGAACCGGCGAAACAGACTGGACCAGATGTTGTCTAAATCCGTACCATCACGTCGACATGAACCTTTCTCCGCGTCTCTCTCGTCTCTTTTGCTTCTCGGTACTATCGTGCAGAGCCATTTTCCATCCTTGCTACTACTAGCTGTCACCGTCAAGACCAAACATGCGAAGATGCCTTATCTTTCTGTCTAAACTAAGGTGTACACCGGCGAAACTTTCCACTTTTCACATTCCAAGATTCAAGAAAGTAAGAAACAAAGGAAGAAATTCTTCGTGTTCAAGCTACGATCAGTTTGCCCGAACATTTTTGCATTCAATTATTTACTAAAAGACCTAGTAGAAATTTTAGACGCGATCGATTGGGCACGCACATGGCGGTAAAGGGATCATCCCAATGCCATATCACAAATTTCGATGGATTTATCATGCACGCTCCATCTCGTTGCTCGCTCGCTGCATTCGCGCGTACAATCGCGCGTGCGATGACGACGGACGGCGCGATGCGGCGCGTGTATTTCTGGCGGAACGTCAAGTGGGATAAGAAGAGTATTCAAGAGTATTTCTCAAAGCGGTTGAGAGGTGCACATTGAGAGGGCTTCCTCGCAAAGGGAAGGTCGAGGGACTCGAAACGCGAATCGAATGTCATTTACATGTTCTAAATTCCTAACGTTTTCCAAGGGAAAAGAAAATGTACACTGAATCGCGATTACAGTTGTCGACGCTACTGATGTGTGTGGACGTCGTTATTTTTGCTGAAATTGATTGATTGATTAATGCGCGAATTTCAACATATCGAACTTTTGCTTCTCTTGCTTTAGCGCCACCTGAGAAGGTCATTTAATATGATTCGATAGTTTGGAGAGTTTTTCCTTCAAATTCTGAAATTTTATTTATTTTACTTATTTAATGACGTGAAAGTCCGAGATGATATTTATTCAATGTGAATCGCGCGTAAATTTCCTTTCTTATATGTAAACTTTCGTTTGTTCCATTATTAAATATTTATCTTCGTTAAAAGATGAATCTTTTCTTTTGATTTCTTGTTCCAGAGAGTAATAAATCGTGATTTTTTTTAAAGATTTTTACTCTGCTGCCGATAATGATGGATTTAAAGGCACGATTGATTTTTTAGTTGATAACTAAATAATTAAATTTCTGATTCATAAATTTAAATCTGTAAAAAAAAACTGAATGATTTTATCCATTCTGGAACAATATAAAGATCCGGGTTATAAACGAAGAGTGAAAATTTCATATTGCCGATGAAGATTTGAAGATTTTCAAAATCTTATTTATATGTATATGCGGAAAAGACCAAATCCAATTTCGCAACGTCAATACGTTGCTAAGGCAATTGCCAGTTTCAGTTGCGTTGTTGGGTTTACCATTTCAGTTTTACCGCACATACTATAAAACCGTACGAATCGAATGTCCAAGTTTACGGTTTGTTATGCGGAACGACAAATCACTTCAGACATTGTCGTTGATAGGCGAAACGATTACGTTGAAATCCTGCAATAAATCGCACGCGTGTCACGTTGGCAAAACCGCATTTATTTCTCATATTGCTGCGTACGATTAATGTGTTTGTCTTTGTAATTGTCATACGAAAACCCTATACATTATCAAGTTTTAGAATTCTTTATATCTTTATCTTAATCTACTTTATAAGACATTTATCGGCATCAGTGATATTAAATTGATTATAGTTAACAATGTAATATTACATTTTCAATTTTGGCGTAAAACTCCGTTTCGAGTTAGTAATAGATGTGGTTCAAAAATGTAAAAATGACACACACATATACTAAGAAATTCATTTAGTTGAATCAATTATTTTTTTGTTTGTTTAAAATAATTTAGTTTAAGCAAAGGATTTGGTTATTGTAAACATTTTACTTGTTTCTGATAAACATTGATATCTGATAAAGTTGTTTATTAGAAACAAATCAAATGTTACAATAATCAAATTGCTTCAACTAAATTATTTTATTGCATTAACCAAGAATTTTGTTTGCCCAAATAAGATATTAATTGATTCAAATGGGTTTCTCAGTGTACATATGAAATTTTCAAAAATTATTATACGGAAAGAACAATTTGATGTATACTAAAGTATATAAAAATTTAGTTGTATACAAATTTTGAATAGATTTTGTTGGACTATCAAAATAAATATGCAGAATGATGATAATGCTGCAAAAAAAATTTTATCTTTCTAGCAACCAGCTTGAGTGTTATCTCTCATAGTGTCTGGTTTTCGACCGGAGACTTCGGCTTTTTAACTAAATCTCCGGCTTTTTGACCAAATCTCTGACTTTCCGGCGTACAGAAAAAATTTGTTCAAAATTTTAATAGTCTTTTTGTAAGTCCGCACGTTGATTTTTGGAAAAATATCTCCGGCAGGAAAATCAAATCTGATAATCTTTTCTTTTTTAGAGAATGTACTACAAAACGCATTACAGTATAGAATTTAATAATTTTTGGTGATAGGCAATCGACCTCCGGTAAGACTGGTTTCTGGCAGAGAGAGAGAGAGAGAGAGAGAGAGAGAGAGAGAGAGAGAGAGAGAGAGAGAGAGAGAGAGAGAGAGAGAGAGAGAGAGAGAGACTGAATTTAATGTTTTTTTTAGAGATCGCACTAAAATAAAGTTTCAATTTTGGCGACTTGGTACTAATTCTTGATCTCCAGCAAAACAAGTTAAACTAGTCGAGAAATGATAACTGTTGGCATACATAATTAATTTGATGATTCAATAAAATTATCTTCAGATCTGTATTGAATATTGAAATTAAATTTTCAGTGAAATCATTTTTTCTTGTGTAGACATAAGATTCCACTTGATAACAGAAAGTATCAATATTTGAAGAACTTCAGAAGACTTTCAAAATGCGTTTTTATCAAAAATTTCATTTTTTTAGATAAAGATGGCGTAGTGTTTAGTGTTGAATGACTTATATTATAAACTATTATACTTTGAGATATTCAGAAAACTTTTTTTCATCGTTAGTTTATATGCTGAAAAACATAGACATTTCGAAGTGCATTATGTTTTTTAACTAGAAACATAAATAAAATGTATTTAACATTTTTAGCAATTATTAAGTAATTTTGTTTAATATTTTACATACCTACTTATTGATATATTGTTATTTTCTGTGAAGTGCGTCACTTCTTTCTTTCTCGTTTTCTGAAAATTACAAATTTCGGACAAAACACATGAAAGTCTGCTTCTCATTTATTTATTCTATTGTGTATATGTTATCTGTTGCCATATATATTTCTAATTTTTAGGACATTTCGCATTCTACGATTTTTTTAAATATTTGGCAAGAGAAACGGGCACATTCCCAATCATGTCATTGTGCTAAAATAAAATATTCCACGTCATCAATTATACGTTTTTACGTCTGTTGCTAAATGTATTAAACGTATACTACGGTAATACGCGGTGGTTAGTTTCTTGCAGTTTTCAATGACTCGCACGATGGAAGTTGTTGTCGGTTCGAAGACAAAAGCGACGCGAGAGAGCGAGTTGGTGTCTGCCAACTACAGGTGGATTCTCGAGTGAAAAAGTGGAAGCGCGGAGGGGAAGAAAAAAAAGAAGAGAGCGGGAGAGACTGAAACAGTCTTCGACTGCGTGGCTTTCTCATTATCGCGATTGTTCCGCAATGAGTACCGACAATGGCCGACGCAACGACGATTTTTTTTTTCGTCGCTTGAAAGAGGAAGAGTTCCCTTCCCTCCTCCCTCGCGGCCTCTTCGCTTCTTTCGCTCGTCGGGTTACATCTCTCTGTCGTGATTGAACGTAACTGAAACGAGGTTACAAAGCGTCAATATTACATCATCGGTTCCTGTCTTCTTGTTTTCCTACTTTGAAACGGAGTTTCGTTCCCGCCTCGTCTTGACACCGAACAGAAAGATTCCGTGAACCGATGAAGCTGAAACCAGGTTTAAATTAAATTAACCAAAGCAAACCTGTGCTTTTTTATGTCTTTGCGGGTGAACTGCAAAAGAAGTATCGTTAGCAGAGTGAGTTTTTTTTTTTCAACTCTGTCGAAATTATGCAGCACACGCGTGTACATCGGTCGAGAGGTTTGGCGCACATTCAAAAGCGCAGGTTCCAGTTGGACCTGACATTTAAACGTCCAGATTTGTGCCAAATTTTTTTCTCCAGTAGCTCCTCGCGGCCACAGCTTTACGATACTTCACAGCGATAAATCTGTTCCAATTTCTTTATGCAACTGAAACGAGAACTCGAGAAACGTATTCATAAACGGAGAATTTAATCCGAGCGTGAATCGCGAAGATATATTTGGTGGTACCATTTTACCGCCCGGGAGATATTCCGATAAAAGAGACGTGAATACGATCGATAGCTGATGTCTTTCCTCATCGTGTGCTTTGCTCCTCAAAATATCGCTCGTTTAATAATTATTATCCGTTTAGGCTAAAAGCTACTATTTGATGCATGATACGACGGCGCAAGTTGCTGAGACGAGAAATTTGCGACATTCTCGGCTTTGTCAATTTCTTATTTATCTCTATTTACGCGTCTACTTCTCGTGTAACATTTCATAAGTTCAGTCTTCATTACTGCAGGCAATTACTTAGCGAGTATCGCTTCGTATTTCACACTTTTCCTTCGAGAATAAGGAAGATCGTCTAACGTTTGTCAAATTTATCGCTCCGTCGAATTCGTTACGAGGTCGATTAATTTCGTGAATTCTACGAGCGAATCGACGTCAGATAAGAAAAAGACCATCGGTGTTTCGAATCTATAACATTCACCGAGAGGGTTTTCCAGGTTTTCTCGACGCATACATCGCGTTAATTACTGACAAGGCAGATAGAGGAAGAATTCTTGTTGGCAATTCCTCGGTGAAGTTCTTTTTCTCGTCATTTATTCAAGCGTTCGTTAAACCGTTTTAATCGCTTAACCTTTAATAGACTTCGATTTAACAGACTTCGAGCCACGGCAAGGGACCACGTCGAATTACAGACCATGTCCGTCGCTATTCTATCGTCCGATCTCCTTCTCGTCAAGTTACGTCCGTTTCGTTACAGCAGCAAACGGTGTCGCGAAGACGACAGGTGGGACTTGGGAGAACGCGGCCGGCCAAGGAGACTAACCCAATTTGCGGAGATAAAACGGTAGGCGAAAGTGCGCGCACCCGGGAAATCCATTAAAGTTCCTGCGGCTTTTCACATTTTCTAAAATTACGTATCACACTATAATTCCCGCGGTCTCTTGGTTAGCCTCGAAATCCACACTTGTACGAACTATGTCTTATCTCAGATTTGATTTATAAATTATCATCAAATCTCTTCGTGAAAATTATACATTCACGTACACATATTTAGATGTAGTTACACAAAGGATTGAAAAATTGCTGAAATATTTTGCTAGATGTAGATGTGAAAATAATTTCAGTGGATCAAAAATAATTATTGGACGTACAAACTGATTAAGTTGCTGGAATGTCACTTCTTGCAGCATTGCTCATCAATCATCATATTTGAGTTTCTTGTATAACTATTTCGGTCCATCGAAATTATTTTCAGATTCTGTAATTAAGTTAAAATTTTCTTATCTTTAGTAAAATCGTTCTTTCCACGTATCTCTTTGGTCTCCCAAATCGAAACATTTAGGGAGATTCCCTAAATCTATTATTATACGGAAAAAACGATTTTACTAAAATAAAATATCTAAAAATTTAGTGTTGGATACAGACCTTAAAATAATTTGTTCGGTCATGAAAATAATTATGTAGCTTTTTACAGTATTCATGCTTAAATGTTCTACATAATTATTTTAATGATCCAATATTATTTTCAGATTTGTAACTAAAGAAATTTTTATTTTAGTGAAATCGTTCTTTTCATGCACTAAAAACATGATAGTTTTAAAATAATATTATTTAATTAAAATGAATAATTAATTCGAGACATCTCAACTACTCTTAGATAGGTAATTCTTGTGAATTAATATTAGGTACCTAAAAGTATAGTTCAGATCTCCTCTCGAATTAATTACTTATTTTAATTAAATGTACATTAATTACTTGATATAGCATTAAAACTAGGAAATATACGTTACAACTGAGTAGAGATTAATATTGTATATTAGAAAAAAAGATAGGGAAGGGAAGTTAAGAGGAAAGAGGAAGCTTGGGCGAGAGAGCGTGTCTCTTCGACCGCGAGCGACGTTTTAATCGAGCCAAGCGGTACGTGGACCATGACCAATGAGAAACCGTGCCCATTCTGGTTCGCCCACGTGACAACGACGACCACAGCGATTCTGGCACGGTATCCGATCGTGCCGAACGTTTGTCGTTGACTTTCGCGACGCCTATGATGGATCGCCCCTACGGGATCACCGCAGCAGCACTTCATTCGTTCAAACAGCATGGAGATTAAATCCAAATATACTCGCCACGCCAATTTAGAGCAATGAGCGATCTAGCGAACTTCTCGAGATCTGCAAATGTCGATTCCCGTCGACGGATGGCGATAGAAATGCCCCATGGATGGAAGTGACTGAAAGAGAGAATTTTGAAGACATATGAAAACTTTCAAATACGGACGTACTGATTTATGATGTATCGATGAAAATTTCGATAAAGATTGTCCGATAGAGATCTCTCTCGCAGTTGTACGAAATAAAATCTATTTTGCTGTCCGTTCGATAACGTATCGCGAGTGTTTTGCGTTTCATAGAAAAGAAAAACCGTTGCAATGCAATCGTAAAATGGATTCTAACGACGATCGTTATTTATAGCTAGCAGAAACGTGCGCGAAATTTTTTGAAAGACATTTACGATTGAACGTATAACTTTGTATGAAGCTGTAAAGATATTCACTCTGTGCGTGTAACTTTTTCATTCTCTAAATTTCCATTGTTTTAAATAAAATTGAGGTCTGCGTTGCTTGTACTTTTTGCACTTGGCATCTTCGCTTTCTTTGGATACCTTCCATTTGGTAACGCAAGTCGATACAAATGTTCTATTTTTCTTTGCATTCTATGAATAACAAAGACAGAACGATACGTTGTGTTGACTTGTATCACTAAATGGAAGGCACTCTTTATCTTCAACGCCGGAATATATATTTATCTCCTTTTATTTAAGTGCAAAAATTTTTGAAGATTTCGCTAACAGACTTTTGGTAATGTACTTCTTGTAACGCCGTTACTGTAAAGTCCATTTTATAATTGTATAAAACGTATTATTGTAAGAATTTACAGTTGAATATAAGAAGAATATTCGACTCCGTAATTGATATCAATTCTCACAACTATACTTATGCGGTTGTAAAATGATCTTAATAGTTACTTTTTTTTATGATAATGGCGTTACTTTTTTTCATAATTATAAGTATACCTTTATCACTACTTTTTGTATTTGAAATCTATTTGTAATTTCCGTGTATTCAATCTTCAATTTTTTACTAATAGTAATTTTCCCAATTTTGGTTTTAACATTTGAGTACAAGCTACAAAAAGCGACACGAGATAATAAACTATTAATAAATGATTCATAAACTTTGTGATTTATAAGTCTTAGAAATTGATTGCGAAACCATTGATTCTTATCGTTCAGTATATTCGCACCACGTCGCGCATTCGTCGTATTATTGCTCGTCGAAAAGTTACCAAAACTCGAGACACGCGAGAGAAACGCGAGAATGGGTGCGTCGTCTGTATTCTGGCACCGATTCGATCGCATTCGTTCGCTTTATTGCCGCGGTATACTGCATAAAATGCTTGCGCCGTGCAAATAGCAAAAGAGGATTTACGACTTCCTAGTCAGACCAGATAGAGAAAGTAGACGCGATTCGCACTGTCTTCCGTTTATAGTCGCGAACGACCTACTGTCTAATGACTGTTCCATCTCTTGATGCTGTACTGTTCTCGTCGATGTTACAATCTATCATGTCCTTTCGCAGCATCGATCACAATTGCAGTCTCGATAATTCTATTAAGTAAATATATCATTTATCAGATGTGACTTAATTATTGGACGAAGTGATACCTAGTAACAATTTTAAATATTAAGCTTTTAATGATACGACTTTAAATATATTCATTAATAAATTTTTATTAACAACGAATTTATTTAGAGTCGTACATATTAAAAGCTTGAAATTTTTGTCATTTCGTCCAATAATTGAGTTACGTCTACTAATTTTATCTTATACGGAGAAGTTCTCGATCTTTTTTTGCATTTATATTTTTCACGTGATACTATATATGTTGGTACACACACATGAAAAGAATGACTTTATTGAAGTAAAAATTTAACTAAATGCACACACAAATCTGAAAATATAATTTTGTTGAATCATCAAAGTATAATAACGTAAAAATCTCAAGTGATGAGCAATACTATAAAATGTTTTGATATTTTAGCAACTAGTTTGAGCGTCCTGCATAATTATTTTGATGGTTTGGCAGAATCATTTTCAGATCTGTATCTAACTAAAAAGTTTTTATAGATATACTTACATTCAACAATCATCCTTTCTGTATAAAATACCTTTTTAATTAGAGGGGACAAAACCATAGCGGTGTAAGTCATTTTTATAATTTTGAGAAACAATATTTTTTGTTTTATATATATATAAACATATTTGTTTTATAAACTGCACCAATAAACTGAATAAAGTCAACTTGATATTTCAAAAAAGTGACTTATACTACTATGAGTTTCACCCGTCCATTTGATCAAAACGAGTTATGTTTATCTTTGTGATATATTCCAACATTGTAATTTGCATTACAAACATGTATTACACTGTCGGATGGATGTGCGAATATTATCTGATCAATTAATCATTACATTTTATTTTCACAATAATAATTTTTAAAAATCGAAAATGGTTTGCTCGTTCTCTATTGGCTCTCAGGATTTCTGAGAATTAAATCAAAACTGATAATTAGTGAACGTGTTATTATTTTTAACAGAACATTTTTGTTATCGCGTTAATAGCCGTAAACCAAAATGTTCGGATTATTTTGAATTGTTTATTAGCGCGAAAATATTTACGTCAGAATATTACGCGTGAAAGTCAGCGTTAATTTATCGATGCGATTAAACGTGATGACCGTCGATGTACCACAGATAAAATGACGGAATTCAATTTCACTGATCTTTGATTTTTCGAAACGAACAGACGCTGGTGGCATTTTCATTATTCACGGCATACCGGCACCTGCATTAATTATAGCACTTTGATTTCGTCTGTGTGATTACTCCGTACGGGTGATACGTTTCTCGCATATACATTCGCTATTCAATTTCGCCAGTTAGCAAAGTTTGCGCCTCAGAACTTGGGCGAGTGGCGAGTAGCTCTTCTGGAAGTTTGATAAACAAAGGATAAGGATTGAGGATAAGTCAGTGTGGATAGAAATGATCATTGATGAGGAACGCTGGATTTTCATGCGATAGCGAAATAACGAGAATCGTAATTTCGAAAGGAGAAACGCGCGCGTTGGTCCATTTTTATCTTCTTAATTTGCGAATAATAAATTTTCAAGCTGTTTTCGAGAAAAGCGCGACGAATACGGACTTGATTTCTTCGTTCCCGTTGCCAATTATCTCCGAAATGCTGCTGTTGAAAATATTTCGACGGCGTTTTGACGCAGTGCTGCAAACCGCTCTTTCCCGTCAGGCATTTTGCAGAGATAATAGCGTTGTCTCTCGCTCGCTGTCATTCGCGAGCCGACGGAATCGTGCCCCTTATCACCGCCGTACGAGCTGACAAACAATGGCGGCGGACAATGGCAGCGCTCGATCGACGACAATGGATTTTGTCGTATTCTCTAATCCGCGCCGGGACGCGCATCGTCCGCCTTCATGATCCGCACTTCTCCCTGCACTCGGCTATTCTCTCTAATTATCGAGAATTTGTTCTCCTTGTTCTTCGATACGATGCGCACCAAGAGTTTCGCGAACTTTTGGTGAGCGTAATTTTTCTTCTCGGTTGAAACCGAAGAAAATTTGAACTTGAATTTTTTCGAGTACTACTTAAAAATTTGAAGTACTTCTAGAGATCCTCAAGTAAGAAATTGGACACTGCCCTGAAATGTCCTGAATACAGCGGACCAAATGCTTAAGATTGGATAGATATCCATGCATCTCATTCTGTCTGTCTTATTCTATTTTAACCCTAATCGGTATTAGGGTTAAAATAGAATAAGAATTTGAAATTTGAACTTTGAATTTCCTTACTGGTATTCGTGAAATCCAATATACTTTAAATTAATTTTTGTTTAAAATTAACGTAATTGAATTGATTTTTTTATTGCGAAAGTCAAAGTCTGAGGAAAAGATTATGTGACTCAAAATTATATAACGTTGTGAAAAACATTTGTTACAAGGCAATTTTTTAAAACGTAGTTGAAAAAATGTCCGGATAAACTGATTAAATTATCTTGAATATGGCGGATCAAGTGAACTAATCAAAATTTATTTAAACGATGTCTAATCTCTTATTTGAGAATCTAGGTACTCTTAAATATCTTAAATTGATAATTTCTTCTACATACATTCGTATCTTTTATTGTGATTTGACGTCTCGCGATAAATGTACACGTACACGAGAAACGTACGTTGTATACAGTAATCTCTGTTAATCCTGCTAATCGAGAGTTAACCCTTGCTCGAGGAAATCACCCCGGAAAGCCTCAACGAGATTTCCGCGCGCCAGGGATGATCCCCTCGTTATTGTACACAGAGGGTGAAATAGACGGTCGAATAATTCCACTATTACCGACATTGAGAGATCTACGGCGCGTCAAGAATCGTTCGGCCGTTTGTTTTATCACGATCACGATTGTTGCGAGTCGGAAATACAGCGTCGCGACGAACAATGAGATGCATACGACCGTACCAAAGTTCAGGATTTACACGTGTAACGAGCGAGCTGCCCGTGCTTGCGTGAATGGTAAAAAACCAACGCATGCAAAAGAGAGCGCACAGCGCAAGGAACATGAGGAGAAAACGATGGAAGAAAGGGAAAGACAGTAAAGAGAGAGTAAAGAAGTCGGAGAGAATGGGAATCCATTAACGAGTGCCGTTTTCATACCTCTTCTATGCCGTTCTATATTCGCCCCTCGTCCGCCAACCCTCTCGCCATTCACCCTTAGCCAGCTGTACATCCTCCTCTATCCCTTTCTCCGTTTTGTTGCCTGAAAGAGCATTCACTGGTACAATAGATCGTTCATTACCGATACTAGGATCCGAAAAGCGGGAAGATAGTAAATGCGAGAAAAGGGGTTGGCCGAGGTGCGAGTTTCTAAATATGCGTGCGGGATTTAGTCCATGTGTGTATAATTCACTGTACAAATACGATCATACGGTATTGCGTATGTATACAGAAACGTGAGGAAATGGTCGTAAACCGAGACGGTTGGCACTTTTAAGGAAGATGGTCGAATCTCCATATTTTCTGAATGCAATTTCACGGCTCACAATTACGTCGAAATCGTGTCTGATAGTGATTTAAATTTGAAGTCGTTCTTCGCTTTTAACCGCTTCATTTGATGGTTTAATCGCATACATTATGTGTACTTATATATTCATTTAATGTAGTATTCAGTATACAGAGTGTATTCGATTTAATCTGTTCACGCCGATCTCAGAAATTAAAGTGACGAAAAATAAAAAAAGTCTTTAATGGGATTACTTTGAGATGATTTTATCATGATGGAAACTATACTTATTTTCTATAAAATTTGAAGGGAGGAAATAGTGGGATTTTTTAAATGGAAATTTCCAACAGAAATAGCATCGCACTCGATAGAACCGAATCCGAAAATATGAATCTAATGATCTATATGATATTTAAAGTTCTTCGATATTACGATGAATTTTTGAAAATGTAAAAATATGAATATCGATTTCTCTCGATATTATATGCATAAAAAATTAAAATAATGTTATTTAGACATTTAAAAATTTATAAGTTATTTCATATTTTATTCTGACACATTTTAACATAAAATATGAAATATTTCGTAAAATATTCACATTCTGATCATACTTTTAATACATATTGTACATATTATCAGGAGAAACCGATTTACGTAAGAAATTTATTATAATTTTATTTAAAACAAAATATGACATAACTTATAAAAATTGGAAAAAAATTATTGCATTATCTAATTCTATATAAAAAATAATGAAAATATTTTATTATATAATATTTCTATCATATCTTTTATCGTCTAGTGATTATTTTAAATTGCACTTCGAAATGATATGTATATTTTGAATACACAGTATAGATGTGCTAAATATTCTCGAGAGAATAATTTTTCATTAAACAATGAATTAAAAAATATTACACGGTATGCTATATATAGTAGATTAAAATATATCTGTAATAAATATAAGATATTTTTATATATTTTTACTCTCTCCTATTTTAAGAAATTTGTATTTCCGAAATAATAGATTTTTATTATATTTTCTTTATGATAGTTAAAAATGTTTCGTCAATTTTGACAATTTATAATTAATTCTTTCCGAAAATGTTAAATTGAAGATTTGTAAATCATCTCGCAGCTTTTCTCAAATTCTCGAGTCATTTTAATCATTTGTTTTGTTTATGTCAGTGACGTGTTAGGACTGCGAAGAGGATTAGGAAGCGGAGCTAGCGGACATTAATCGCGACCATCGATGGCGGCCGCGAGTTTTCCTCCAAACTTTTCGAACGTCGGTGTACTAGAGAATTGGTAAGTGTCTTCCCATCTTAATTGCTACTGAATTTGCCTCTACAAAAAATAAAAAGCTGAGATCTTGATTTGTCGTTATAAATCAATAGATTAGCTATTATTTATTCGTAACTAATCTTCTTACAACATTGAGAGCTTTTTGAGAGCTTTATAGACATGTAAAAAGATTTAAATAATATAGTAATCTGTTGACGAAAGATAAATAATTAGCGAAAATCCGAAAATCAATTATTTATTACTTTCGGATTAATTTTCTATTTAAATCCCCTTCAACTGTTTAGCGTTTAGAATAGAAAAAAGTCACTATAAATGATAAATTTATATCAGACTGTTAAGTTTGTCTATTTCGAGGCTGTAAAATTATTGCTTACTCGGCAATATTAATTTTAAATATACCATATACATGTTTATATCTGAATATAACGCAACCATATCAAAAATATAATAATTGATTTTAATGCATGGGAACTCAGCTTTAATTGCAAATAGATTAGGCTTATGCTATGTCTGCATGTTAGTAATGTGTAAATTTATACTTCCTGTCTCAAGCTGTTTTACGATCAGTGTGTATACACAGTGCACGATATAGATTCTAAGAAGATACATTCGTATCTAATTGTAAGATGAGATCTCGACAATATCGAGACATCTGTTTAATCAGCTTAACGAAATTATTTCATTTACATTTTTTTCGCTATTGAATAGTTCCTTTATCGAACAGTACAGTTAATAAATCACGAACTGTCTCTGTATATAAAATCAGCATTTGTCATCTGCAATATTTAACGAATCGTTTCTGAAAAATTGCTAAGAAACTCAAGTTAACATTATAAGATTGATGCAATACCATTAACATCATGTATTGCACTATTTAATGCTCTACATTAAACATCTTTATGACTGAGTTAGGAATTGAAATGTTGCTGAAGCGGTATCTATTTGAATTCAACGTGGAACAAATTCTGTAACTTAATTATGCAGTTCTTAAGCTTTAAATCACGAAAATTTCCTCTCATTTCTCATTAATTTCATCTTAATCTTAATCAAGAAGTCCGTTTCGCGCATGTTAGTTGCAAATCATTCCACATACCCGAGCGAGTCGAGATCTCGGCGTGATATTCGGACGTCGCCGGGTACAATAAAGTGGCTTAGACAATGCGGCATTGTTGTATACACATTTCAAGATATCTTGCACGGAAGGTCAGACGCCGTATTATCGTCCGCCCGTCATGGACGGAACGGAATGGTTGCAGAAGCGACGGTGAAAAGTCGACGGGATGAAAAGTAGGTTTCTTCTATTTTTCAGTTTTGATTAAAGTTCCTTTAGGAAGGGCGAATATAACGATTCTTCATGTACGCGCGCATATACATGTACACTTACAGAGCGGATGAAAACTCGGTGCGCCACGCATGACTTTTCGTATCTCTTTCTCCCTAATATTTCCGTCATATTCCCGCGGCTTTTTAGTCGAAAAGCAAACAGAGAGATCCGTATATTTGCGATTAGGTGTTTCTCCTAGCATATCCTTTGTTCCTGACCTGCGAACCTTATTCGCCGAAGATCGAACAAGGAGAATAATAATCAAAAAGACCTTTGTAACGGAGTACAGCGCGAATATTTTTTTAGGAAAACCGTGTCGACGTGTTGATTCGCTCG
Organism: Acromyrmex echinatior; assembly: GCF_024713525.1. NCBI lineage: Eukaryota > Metazoa > Arthropoda > Insecta > Hymenoptera > Formicidae > Acromyrmex > Acromyrmex echinatior. The sequence goes on from NC_141852.1 coordinate 23,393,723, forward strand.
TGACATGAATTATTACACTGAGGGAAAAAATAGTCACTGAAATATTACGGTTTAATTTTACGGTCATTTTCGTGTTGCTAATTGTATATTTTTTTGTAGAATTATAATATAATTATTATTACAGCAGTAATAGAGGGAAATTGTTACATTTAAAGTTAAATAAAGCCGGTGATTATTATTATTTTTTTTTTTTTAGTATTTTGTTATTCCAGCTCATGGATTCTTATTGCTAAAAATTCATTATTGCTAAACATTGTAAAAATAAGTAGGTAAGTCCATGTTTGAAAAATAGTTTTTTCTGTATCCTTACATGTCAATATGTTAATAAACTTATATTTTATATATTATGATTATAAGATGTATTCTATATATTTATTATAAACATAATATTAGATTATTTTATTTTTCATTTCTTTGATATTTTTTTTAATGAAAAAGAGAGAAATATACTACATATACTACTTTTTCTTGAAATCTTTACTCCATGTAAATATTTGAAAATGTTTCATACATATTTTTTAATGTTCAATAATGTTTCCTCTTTTGAATTTGACTACTTTTTTAATTTTAAATTCAGCAAAAAATTAGAAAAAATCGCAAAGCTTACGTAGGTCATATAAAGTCCGGTTACCTCGAATGTATTTACCTTAAACAGCTTTATCTTAAACAGCGTGTGCATTCTATGTAATACTTGTATAGTACCTATGGTATTAAGTGTATATCGGATTATCATTGGATGTGAGAAATAAGAGATTATTACTACTCTAATATACTGTAATAATATCATTAGTGTTCACAATTCTCATGTTCACAATTCTCTTTACTCTTTCCTAACTATATAAAAATTTAACTATAATTATTTTATCATTCAATTATATAGAAAATATCGAACGCTTCTCTCTCAGTGTACCATCTACGTGACTGCTGATTACTAGAACTGTAAACGGCAAGCGCTAATATTACATATCATGTTACGTTTCGTGCAAACGCAATTCTGGATCCCGAAATAGTTGAGAAATCGCAATTTAATCGTATGTGAATTTGTAATATCCAGATATGTACATATACATATATGTACATACATACGTGTATATATATATATATGAGATACTTAAGCGATATTTAGAATTGTGCGACGAACCGCTTAGTAATGCTTTTCATTATAACGATCAAATGCCGTATCGATCCCTCGAATGTCGATTAGCGACATTAACGCGGAGAAGGATTATATCGTTCATCGCGACTGATTCGAATTAGTCGAATTCAGTCGTATCAGTGGTATCTCTCGTTAAAAGAATTTAATAATGAATAGACTCTCTCTCTCTCTCTCTCTATGAGCTTAAAACGTTATATTATCCATTTAAAATGGAATATTGCGTCACGAATATGCTATTTCGCTCCGATTATTACTCCTAGATAAATATCACGGTGAAAGGCTAAAAAAAAAATAGGCTAAAACTCTCTTGTATTTTTGGAGATATTTTTGAAACAATTTTTGCCTTCTTTTGAAACTTTGCATTTTCAATTTTCATCTACTGCCGTGTACTCTACGCAGCTGTAACGTACTTTGAGTTTTTTCATTGAAACACTCGCCGTGTTTTAAAATACGACATCTCGTTTGTGAACATTCCTCAGGCTTCAGGCATTAATCTATTTACGGACATGTTTTTGCAACATTTTGCAGCGAGTGCATTCGTGCGTTGGCATATTTGGCATTTCGGACACTTTCTCGTTACACGCATACGTACGTATAACAAGAGAGTGTTAAATGACAAACGGTACATTTCACAGCGCGATACATTTTCATTGTACTTTGTCGCAAGAATGACGAGGCGGGGGCCGCTCGTATTTTCGGACAGTCCATTGAGAAAGGAGGCAGTCACGTTCGTTGACAGTTGCATGTTGCCGGGTTCCTTTGCGGTTAACGCGACTTGGAGGCCGCGTGTGAGAGCGACTGGCAGGTGCTAGGTCGCCCACGCGACATATATTGGTCGTCGAGATAGAGTGGGTGGCGTCCACAATTAGCCGACGTTAGCGCGCGCGTACGTCATAAATTGATGTTACGCCAGACGCGGCGGACGTGTCGTACTCGCGTCGGTGACAAACCGTTCGAATTTTTGCTAACGGCGCGTAGAATTAATTTGCGCGACGGCACGGCGGAAATGGAGATTGAAACGAATCCGTCGGCCGAGATTTTCCAGCGTAGACGATAGCGTATACGCAGCCATATCGCGACGCCAGTCGCGTTCGGCGTCGCCGATTTCCGCTCTCGTCGAAAACTCGGAGAGAAACTTCTAAATGAGTTTGAATATTTGAAAAACATTGCGTCGCGACGCTATTCCGCACGTCCGCTTTTATTTAGATCTATTGCAGTGCCCTGGTTATCGGTAAAAAAAAACGATGGATATTTGTCGCCATTATTTTTTCACCTTTTTCCCATCCGGGAAACGTTATTTCTTTTGCGCGCTTCTGCTTTTGTTCAATTTTATCTGGGGGACGATTGACGTAAGCGTGTCATTTCCAAAGTAATCGTTCAGCAGTGCTTTCGTTTTCGTGCCACGAGATAAACTTACGCAGTGACAGATATTTACGCAAGTTTCGAATCTTCAAAGGAGATATTTCGAAATGCATCTTTCGTGCACGGTGAAAATCCGATCGCAAAACTTAATATCGGATAAAACCTTTCAATCTTTCGATCGATTTCCATTCCATCGGAGTTTTTAAGATCTTTGTCAGGAATTCTATTAGTGGCATTAACTCTTCTCGCACGGATATGATTTGCACATTGCGCTATCATTATCTTGAATTTTACACAAGCCGATGCGCTCACTGCGGATAATCCCTCAAAGCAAATCCAGAACAAGATGGCCAAATGGAGTATGATCAAAGTGAGTTCTTCACATTGAAAAAGGTTATTATTGTAAAAATGAAAATGTCGTGATTAATTCATCACGCGACCATATCTGATAGTGTGACGTGTATTCATGGAGTAAAATTGTAACGTTGAAATTGATCACCAAGATAAACACTTATTTTGATTAAATAAAAAAGACATTTTATGTTAACATATATTGGGTCATCTAAAAAGTATCCGCGGTACTTTGTCACTAGATATATGACCATCAACATACATCTAGTGACAAAAAACCGCGGATACTTTTTAGATGATCCAATATTATGTAAAGAATGAAAACGATATTCTATTTTTTTTTCAAATTCAAAAAAATGTATTTCCCGCTATGAATATTTTTAACTTGACAGAAAATTATTGACTGTAATATTAAAAAGAATATATTCCTAATATGATTAAATGTCAATTGTAAATGTCAGTTTTATCGATTTCATTTCACAATTCTTAAAAACCACTCTTTTTAAGTTGTAATGATTTTAACGATTATTTTTAGATCATTCTTTTTGAATTGTAACGATTTTAACGATTTTTTATGAAGTTAAGTTAGGTTTTCTTTTGATTTGAATTAATTGAGTAATGTTTGCTTAACTCATTCATGGTAATAATTCAAAAATCACGTTTTTAAATATCCTTTTTGAAGGAAACGGGATATAGTATTGCAAAAAGAAAAGTTGCGATACGTAATAGGGTTATTGAGACTGCGATTGCGGGCAAATTGCGTGAAATCACTTTTATTACGTAATCTGTGCGCGAAGGACAATCCTCGAAACCATCTTAGTGGCTCGGAAGAGGGTCTATCACCTCTAGTATCGCACGTTTCTACCGGCGGGGAAACCACAGCGATGGCCCTACATACCACACAGCAGGGTCGTATAAACGAGTTTTCGGTGGAAGTGGCTCGACCCACGAGTTTCCGGTGTCGCAGAATTGCCTTGGCCGGTAACGCCTTTGCCACGGTACACCGCATGGCCGCAATCTGTTCTACATTATCCCCATGTCTAAAATCGCTGCCGATAAACGCCACTACACGATCTCGACATTTTATTTCGAGCTGTCCAGTTACGATATAATCGTATCATTGACATTCTATTGCAGTTGTAACTGTCCCGTTAAGATATAACGCATTATCGACATGTTGGTTCATATAGAAATGTACTGTTCAGATTGATGAAGTTTGATATTAGATCCAGTTTCGAATTTCTTACCTACAAATACAAGATTATAAATGACAATCCCAAATATTTCTTGAACAATGCATTTTAAAGAAAAATGTTATAATTCGTACAAAAGTTGTATGGCTTGAGGAAGTATAAATAATAAATTAAATGATAAAATTAATTTCAAAAAAGTTAATTTTTCAAAGAATGAAGATTACCGCATTTTTTTTTCAATGGAATTATTTTAATTACACGATTTCGTTATTGAGGTTGAAATATTTAAAAAATCGATAGTTTCCGAGTTATTTTATATCTCGTTTTATATCTCGCTTTATACCGGTACATATTAATTGACGTGAAATGTAAAACATTTTGTCAACTATTAATATTTTGAGAATTATCTTAACAATTTTATGCACAAAATGAAATGAATCAATAGTTTAAAATAAAATATGTAGTTGCATATTGGAAAATAATTTTAAATAAGCAACTATGTGTATTTTTTTACATTAATTGATTTATCTCATTATTCTGTATATAAAAATACTAAGATATAGCTTTCAAAAAATTAATAGTTTACGAGATATTTTTCAAAATTGTTCCTTTGTTTCATAATCATTGCTAATGAAATTAAGTAAAAATATTTCTAACTTTTTAACGTGGAAACATATCATCTATAATCTAATATTCTATTTTATTTAATAAAAGTCCCAAGGATTCTTTTTGTTGTGCCGTAAGAATATTACAAAAATATCACAATAGCCTCTTACGATTTCTTTTCGTGGTGACCTCCCAAATCGATATTAAGCTTGACAAGCGAAACGGAAAGTCTGTGTTACGGCAAGCTTTTGGTAACAATTTCATCGGGTGATATCGCTACCAGGATATCAAAAACCGATGGATACACGCGACTATATACACCAGTAATTCTTTGCGGACTACACATTTTTCCGTCAGGTCATTTCTTTGACGTGCTATGTTATTAAGAATTCTCTATAAGAAGGAAATTAAAAAGTCTTTTAAAATGAAGTGTTTTTAATTAACAAGATTGTTATCGAGCTATTTCAGGAAAGACCTCTTAAAACAGTTTTAATAATTTATGATAAACAAAATTATCATAAAATTATTTTTAGTACATTACCTCTCTGATTCGAAATTACCGTTTGCTGGTTAAACTATTATTTAAAGGACATCGCAGAATAAATCAATGAAATTATAATGATAATTTGTGTGTGTGTGTGTGTGTGTGTGTGTGTGTGTGTGTGTGTGTCGCAGGGAAGTATTTAAAAAAATCTATTTTTAAATGAAAATATCGTAGCATAAATCTTTTCTAAAAATGATTAATTATTTTATGTCTCTAGAACTTTTCGACACAGTTTTCTGCGATATTAATATCAATTTTCAATTCTTGATATCTACTCTTATGATATATTTGCAAAATATGTTTTATTTAGACACGCCTGAATTGCCTGTCTGATGTCTAGCGCAATAATTATTTGTTTCTTTTATACAAACACACATTTGTTTGTTTTACACGACCAAAGTACGGTAGATACTTGTCTCTAAGGGGAAACTCGTCACGGTGTGTACCAGCTGGCACGCCAGACACAAGGCGGGTTGTACTACTTGCGAGAGAACCTCCTCCGCTATACATCCGTTCACGTTGCTCCTTTTTCTTTCCCTCTCTCGTTATTGAAAATCCATTATTATGCGCTTCAGTTTCTCATTTAATTTTTGGAGGTGAGGAAGTATGAAAAATGTATTAATCTCTTTATAAATCTGTATTTTTGTGCAACGCTCGACAAGAAAATTTTTAGATAGAACATCTAAAAAAATTTTATGTATTTTCTACTAATCTACTATGTCTAAATGATTTAAATTGATTTTAATGACATACGTATCAAGCTGATGCCAAGTAATTTAGTCTAGTTATATCACGAGAAGTCACAGATCATTATTATGTCTGGTTTCAGAACGGGACGTTATTTAAACGGGAAATTTTACAAGAGCTAAGTTAAATTTAAATTAAATAGATACAGCATCATCCTTTGAAAATCATTTGAAACTTTTATAATTAGCCATACTTAATCTAAAAAAGTAATGAAAAAATGCAAAATATTCTCAAAAAATGCCAAATTGCTCGTTATTTGTTTACGAATTGTTTCTCTCAAAGCTCGTTAAACTATAACGATATCGCATTGCGAGGGATGCACGAAACATTTTGTACTATTGTCTGGAGGTAAAAGCACGTGCAGTTTCTCCGTACATTTTCTTCAATACAATGCACTTAACCACCACTCTCTTTTGCTCTTTAGTAAAAGCTCTTTTGCTACGGTTAGTTTATATTCTCATTTAACGTCTTCTTATCTTTCGATTATCTTGCTATCACATTTCAAGCTATGAAAACAAATACGAATTTACGGATTTTTCACTATCTATGTATATTTTTCCTATGAATAATTTATCACTTATGAATTCTTCCTATCACATCTTTTAGTCTAAAACATCTCGAGAAAGATATTTCCGATTTGTTTAAATAATACAGATGTTCACGTCTTGTTATCCTATTCAGTATACACGTTTATTAAGAATTAAAAATGAAAGGAAGTTTATGAGAGCCAACGCAGGTATTCGTACATAAATTATTGTGTGTAATTACAACAAATGATGTTTACATAGTTAACACAGCGCAGACGCAGATGTTCCAACCCTGATTTGGATTCTCTCTTCACTGCTTAATATATACATTCATAATAAAGTGAAACTGTTACTAGTTCAAAATCCATTATGTAAATATTATTTATTGTAACTGTACACAATAATTTACGAATGAATAACTGCATTGGCTCTCTCTCTCTCTCTCTCTCTCTCTCTCTCTCTCTCAAGTTTCTTTTAACTTTTAATTCTTAATTATTATCCCAAGAACCTCACTTTAATTTCAATTTTAACATTTTTAACATTTATGTGAATTCAAAAACGTTACAAAGTTTACAGAGTTGCGCTTTGAAAAATTCGTCGAGTATTTACAACCAGGTGCTACGATGTCTTTGCGACTTAAGGGAAATATAAAAAGTAATAAACATCTCGTATATTATGTACATATTTGCTGGGCGTCGGCTGTGTAATCGTTACTTTGCGATACTTATGGAGTTCTTATTCGGTTTCCTTGTGGTACATAGGCACACCAGCTTCGTATTTCTCACCCCATGGTATCTCGGCATCTTGCGACCTGTTCTCGAAGGTAGAGAACGTAGGTAGACGGAAGATGAAAGAGAGGGCCCGTCGTTTACGGGCGGTAAGTCGGCCAATTTATGGCACTTAGAAATTTATAGGTTCAATTTCCGCGATATTTAAACGACTCGACGGCGAAATCCTCGCTACCTCGCTACCTCGCTCGCACACACATGAAGTTTTCACCAGTTTTTATTACTCCGTGGCATAATAAAATAATTATTATTGGTATTTGCGTATCTTTCAACTGATATACGGACTATTCTGAACTAATCGCGACTTGAATAAAATTAATAATTGGAATAATTTCTTCGTGTTTTATGTCACTGCACAGTGATTTAAATCGTGAATACATTTATATAAATTTTATTTACGGAGGAAAGGAGACGCAGTTATGGAATAGGTAGGAGGATTGTGAAACTACGATATCTTGTATAGTTTGCTGTGCATTCAACCGTCAAAATTACTTTTTCACAGTCTGCTTAAACGTTATAACATGGTCACTGATCAGTGTTTATTGCGTTATCATAAAACTGTATCAGTTTCAGTTTTGCAGGAAGCAGATAATTTTATAGATGTGTACTCTTCTGGAGTAGTATATTGGTGTTAATTTTGATCGGTCTAATTTAGAAGCCTTGAATGTGGCTTTCAAATGATATAATTGAACTAACTAGAGAAGCGCCAATTAGTAATTTTAATATAATTGAACTATATTTGGTGACGAAATGTAAAGTTATATATATTAGTTGGTGATATTCGATGCTCCCCTTCTACTTCATAACCGCAATCTTTTTTCTGTCTTTAGTTTTTTTGTAAAAAAAAAGCTAAAGACAAAAAAAGTGCGGTTCGTCCTGTATAAATACTCAACTCTGCATTACTATACTAAAATTTACGGATCACTTTTGGAGAGCCCAACAGGGTTGAAGAAGTGAGGTTGGGGTGTGAGGGAGGAAAACTTACAAGTGCTCTTTCTACAACCTTTCATTATAAGCCATGTCATTCCATTTTACATTTTTCCTATTCGCCTCTGAAAAAACTGCAATGTAAAAAAGAAAATCGGAAAAAAATATGAAAGTTAATTTATATTTTTACAAATTGTTCATATCCTTAAGGTTATTGATATTGATTGTTACTATCCATTCAGTTACCTTCCTTATTGTTTGGCATATTCGATTAAAAAAATTTTTTTTTCTCAATCGATGTGTTTGGGTCGAAGTTGCACAACAAGATAGACGGCAGGATAAATCTTACCCGAGTGTGGTATATTTTGATAGCAAATGTAGTGTGGTAATATAGGATTAAAGAACAAAAATGTTCACTCTATGACTAACAAACTTGTATCAAAAGTAGTTATGTCACGTAAGTATTTATATTCAGTTATTAATAAAAAATATATCAATATTCCCATTTTTTCCTCTATAAATAAACGATTTATATAAACTTTATTTAATACGTATACATACAATACGTATACATACAACTTTTATTATAATTTATTATAATAAATATAGAATAAAAATTTATTTAGAATATAACAACAATTAAATCGACGTTTATTATTATGTTTAATTTGTCTCAATTTACGCTCATCAATTTTGTTAAATGTATATTATTAATAATTATTGTTTTTCGTCACGCGAACATTTATCAATACACTCTCTAGTATGCGTGCGTTCTAGAAACGACCTCGATGGACTTTTCACAAGGCAAGGTACGTACAATACAATCCTAGCCAAATATACAAACGTGCTACATGTGCCTGGAGGCGACGAATATACGAGCGTGCTGGAATACATTAATTTAAGCCAACATTATTTCGTACACGCGGTATTAGAACGGGGTGATTAAAGTGACTGTATAATTCAAAATATTTTGATTTCGAGACAATGAAATTAAACGATGTATGAGCATCAGATAGAGATTTCAACCTTTTAACTGGACAACGGGTTAGTCTCAAAAACACAGAAAGCATAATCTTACGATCTTTTTATTTTTAAACGTTTTGTGACGTTAAATTTTTGACCGATTATATATAGACGAACTTTACTAAGCGTAAGTTTTACTATTCCTAGATAGTATAAAAAGTCCGAAAGAAATTTTTTATTATCTTTTACGTCTCACTTCTATTCTAAAAGTATTCCTGGGAATATCAAAAGCTTTCACTTTTATATGTCATCAATTGTGAACTCTTTTTTAGATTTAAAAGATATTCTTTTTCTAGGTTTTTTCTATTTTTCAATTTTGTACGAAAATAAATCGTGATTTATATGCTTGATTTTTATGCAAATTAAATATTTGTAATTATTCATTACAAATGTAACATATTTGTATATATTTTTATATTCTTTTTCAATTTATTTTGAAAAGATTATGCTAATTCATAAAGAAATTAAAAAAGTAAATACTTATCGAGTAACAAATAAATTTATTGTGCTATTTGAGTTTTTTGATATTGGAAATTTGCATTTTATTTAAAATTTTATATGAAATAAAATAAAGATAATAAAATAAATAATGAGGCTATGCAATGAGTAATAAGCAATATAATCTAATATTTATTATATATCTAATATTTATTATTGCAATTAGATATAGATAAATTGAATGAATTACAGTAATAAATATTAGATATTATATTGCTCGTTACATAGCCTCATTACTTATTTTGTTTAGCAAATCAGCTTTTTGTTAAATTTATGTACTCTGATAGAAACGTATGCAATTTTTCTGGACACTTATCTAATTACTATCTAATATTACTACATTCTCATTAGTTATGTCAATACTGAGTAAGAAATAGATAAAAATTTGATAGAGTTTTATTCTGTCCATTTCATGAGCAATTGGCTTGCTTATTAATCAATTTAATCTTCATTATTTGTTGTGTTTCTATTCAGTAAATGGATCCAAATTTTACGTAACTTTTGTATGCAGTAACTGCAAACAAAGCGTTGCATCCTGATTGAAATCCTAAGTAGTTTTCCTTCTCAGTTACTAGACAGAAGTTGGTATAACTGTTTAGTAACTGCTCAAAGAATGCATAAAATTTCTGTCAGTGTGATAGAGACTTCTAAGACTCAAATTGCCCGATTAAATAGCTGATGCTTTCTGCCCGGTTAAGAGTTAACCCTTTATGAACCCGTGTAACTTTCAAATCACTAATATATTGATATTTTATGAATTTATTTAATTTTTTATCACAAAGTGGCGTATACATCTTGTTAGTGTCTTTTTAATAACCAATAACTTTTGCAAGTTGTCTGCTGAATTCATTGTTAATTTGTATTTATATGTTGATATTTATTGATTTCACGTTACATAAATTTTTTTATAGTCATGAAAAAAATTCGGCTCATAGAGAATTAAAGACTAATCGAAAAAGAGATAGGTACTTTTTTCAAATAGTTTTTTTACTGTCATTGATAAGATCAGTAACCTGATGCCTCTCTTGCCTATCTCGTTTGGATAAAATCAATTTAAATATAGTTCGTTAGCCCGACGCGTTGTTATCTCCCAGAGGAAAGAAACGCGGTTATATAGCAACGACGAGCATCGGGAACCACTGAAGAGCTGCCGAGTAACGCCGGTCGCACTATGCAAATTGAATTTACGTAATAAAATTGCGCGATTCTCCGTCGTTCCCGGTCGGAGCTCAGAGCTCGGAACTCGGAGTGTCTTCACGGAAGCGACTCTCCCCCACTGTTACAACCCTCCTCGATGGGAAGCGCTACGAGTGCAGGGGTAAACCCCAGGTGTCTGCTTCATCTCGAGTAGAGTCGTGTTACAGGGCTGCGGAGGACTGCCATGTCGGTGAGAGCAGCATTTCCTGCTCTTTGTTTTCGACGATTCGCGCGGAAAGAATTTGCTCGCAAGCCGAAGTACGAAGATTCGCGAGTCTGTTAGTCGCGTCATACCATCCGCGAAACTCATTCACAGACAAGCGGACTTGCCACTCATCGTGCGGAAATCTTTCTCAAGGGCCGCGCGCGCGCAGCCATGGCTGTAAAATTACAGAGACTGCATCAGATTCTTGGCTGAAAAGCGCACTCGCATATTTATGCGTACGTCAATCCACAAACGGAGCATGTTCTATGAAACGTTATTCGCAAAGTCGATTTTGTTTTCCCTCCCTCGAAGTATTCTCGCTGTACGTCTTTCGTAAGAGTATTACGTTAGAATATTACAAATTTTCTTGCTACGTATTGCGAAACGTTCTATCTAGTGGCTGTTGCAATGCGATATTGGCAAAACGTTATTTTGCAAGAAACGACAACTCGACGTTACTCGTTAATTATATAATCGGCGTTTAAATCATGAGACACTCTTTATTTAGTAAATTGATAACGGAACTTGCTAATACGCAGTAAAAAAACATTTTGTTTACTAAAATCGCTCATTCAAACTCTTGTTAAAATTTTATGTTGAATTGTTAATATATGCAATTATTATACTTTAACATATAATGTAATTTTTTTATGTTATTTGAATATTTTGTGTTAAATCGATATTCAACATTTCTTAGTATAAAATAACATAATTTATGAATAAACAAGTAACATAAATACAACGTATTTTAAAACGAAATTCTAAGATGAATTAATAAAATATGTGTTAACTTAACATATCATAAATTTCAATTTTATTGAAAAAAAAATAAGTCTCCACGCAACTTTCCTCCAAATTCTATCAGTGTACATTTTTTGCGATAATTATTTTATATAATATTTATATTACTTTTTAACATATATATCTTGTGTTAAAAATTTTTCCAACTGTGTAGTATATGTATATATTAATATATACTACATAGTTTGTCAAAATGAAGTAATAACTTTTTCTTCGATAATTGCCGTCTTTTTCAACCTATACACATATTATACTAAATTTATAAAAACTACACATACAGTAACAAACAACATACAGTAACTAACATACAGTAAAAACATTTTATATTTCTGTTTAAATCGATTTTTATTAAAATTGTTGATTTTTTTATACATATTCGAGTATCAGTTTATCGTACAATTATTTGAATATTTTATGTTAAATTGATATTCAATATTTCTTAAATGTTAAAATGATACAATTATGAAAATAAATAACATAAAATGACATTTTAAAACGAAAATTCTAAGATAAATGAATACATATTAATTAATACATTATATTAATTTAATATATTATAAATATTAATTTTACTGAAAAAAATATGCTTCCACACGATTTGCTATCAAACTGTCATAAAATGTTTTGTGTTAATTTTTTATATTATATAATATTTGTATTTTAACATATTCATATTACTTGTATTAAATGAACTTTTGTACAAATTTAGAAAGATCATTGAGATGCACGCGAAATGTGTTAAATTTAACACAAACTTTCCAGTTGTATACGAAAGAGAAGGCGTATCGACTATTCTTGCACCGATTATACACGTTTACAGTTCAACGAGGGCGTTCGCTTTACTTCCTCTATTACACGCGGTGCACAGTAGATGCACGTAGGTGCACGTAGGTGCACGTAGGTGCACGTAGGTGCGTCCGGAATCTGACCGGTGCAACGATTTGGAGGCAAGCCAGGGCACTCTGAATCCTGACCTGCCCCCGTATAACATTTACGTTGCATTCGTGCGATTTCCGTACTATACGAATCCGCCGGTGTACGGTAAGCGAGATGGCAAACGAGAGTCGAGAGCGCGAGCGTGAAGACCGGTTATGTGAGTGTTGCGGAAAAACGGACGAACTCAGCCGACACAACTACGTCGTCAGTCCGCAGAGCATTGTTGTTATTATACTTGCATGTATTATACTTCTGAGCATCCTGGATCCCGCGCACGTTCGTACCACACACTATCACCCGGTTTGCATTTTTCCGCTTTCAATTATACAAAATCGCAGGGACGAGCATGGAGGTGCATTTTCGTAAAACACGCGGAGGATATGTGATTAAAGCATTGCTTTTATCTTTCGAAACCTAGCGAAAGGAAATGTTCGCGACTTAAAATTACTCTGTTAAGTCAGGGGAGCAAAGGTCGAGTCGAATATTTTTCTTCTGGAGCTAACGGTGGATTTATTAAACTCACTCAATTATAAATCTCTTTAGAAAATGTCAAATAATCCAATTTTCTTTTTGTTACGTCTGCAAATTTGGATCATTTTTATTAAATATATTTAATATTCGTTCTTTTTTTGAATGAGTTTTGTCTTCCTTGAAATTAATTAGTGCTTTTTGATCTTTAGTATTCATAGCACTTTTCACGCACAGTTATTTCAAAATTCTTGTTCTTGGAAAAAAAATTAAAAAATATATCTCAGAAGTCTTAAAGTTCATTATTTTTATACATTCTTCTATCATAAGATATAATAATAAGATATAAATAAGATATAAAATGTAAATTTAACGATATACATACTATTAAAAATTATAATTATAAAAATAAACGTTTTTTGGAGTGTTCTCTGAGCATTCCACTTACTCTCTAAAACTTTTAGAATGAATTTCAATCTAAAAAGAAATTTTACTCTTAAAGATTGAAAATTGAGCCATTTTTTCTAAAATTAGCTTAACTTTCATTCTTTTAGAATATAAGATTCTATTCCAAAAAATTTAGAGAATACTTAAAAATTATATAAATTAAATGGATAATATTAACGACTGTTTTACAAATTTTGCGAATAGGGTTGAAGATACCTAACAAATCAACTCGTAGAATATAGTAATTTCAAGTCATAATTTATTTTATTGTAAGCACGCTGTCATCTTATCTTTGCCATAAATCGATTAATAAGATTTAGCCTAATAATTTTGATAAAAAGTAATTCATTAATCATCCGTATAACGAATAAAAGAAGAGAAACGAGAAACATTGAAGAATATACGTATTAATTCGACACTCTTTGCATGCGTTTCGGTTTGACGATCCGTATAATCGAATGTTTCATTCAAATTACATTTCCCATGTTTGCTTACACATATTGTGCGGAACGTGTAATCGCGGTTATTGCATAACCAATGGCGTCGGTCTGCAATATCCTTTCGCTTTCATGGTCTCCATACTGGTTTCTTCGTCAGGCCCACGTTCCTTTGTCTTCACACACACACACGACAAATTTGCAATAATACCGAGGCGGCACTTTTTTCGAGTCACTCTTCGCGAAGACTGTCGCTGCAAATGTGGGCCCACAGGAAATAACTATAGTACAACCAGAAAGGGCATTATCATTGTTAGAAATTCCTTTACATGTAAATGAAGCTCGTGGTTATGAATGAAATTAAAAGTAATGAATGATTTAATTGAAAATTAAATTACAGTAGTTACTTAAATGTAATAAACGTGTACATTAAATTTCATAAAATTTTATGAAAAGTACATTAAATTTCATGTTCGTGTACACAAATATACTTTTCAGTTATAAAGTACATTAAATTTAATGTAATGTCACGATATTAAGTTTCCCATGAAATTTTTAATAGTGTAAATGTAATTTTTAATACGTGAAAGAAAACCGTGATCATGCAGATCCTGCACTGAAAGAGCAATTTTGTTGAAGAATCTAAAATCTTTTGGCTGGATACACAATTGAAAATAATTTTTTTGGACCATAAAGATAATTTTGCAAAAATCTTAAGCAATGCTGCCAAATATTTTGATATTTTAGCAATCAATTTTGTCGTTCTACTTAATTATTTTGATAGGCTCGAAATATTTTTTTCAGATCTGTATCTAGTTAAATTTTTAGATTCTACAGCGCAAAATTGCTCTTTCAATGTGCGCACTTTGTGATTAGATTCAATGAAATATGTACAAGAAAATATGCGACAGGAACGTATCTACGTGCACATCAGACAGCTTTATAAATGTCTCTGAAAAATAAATAAGAAACTTTCCTGAATTTGATTCTGACATTAACATGGATGATCACGTGAACTCCTACGCGAAGATAAAAGATGCTAACACAATCCTACTGGTTATAATGTAGAATAATTTTATTGAATCCGTCGTAAATTATAGATCTAATATTTTTAAAATCGGTACAGAGCCATGTAAACGGACTTGCAATATTAACAATCGGAAAATGCCGTTCCGTGATAATTCCGTATACTCTGTACATCCGTTTCGGCCTAATTAAATGTTCGATATTGTAAAATTGATTATACTCTAAGTGCGGCATTGGAGATTTTATCTACTATCAATTTTCTACTATATAATCGGGCAGAAAGAGAGAAGAGGGCAAGTGCGGTCGCTCCGGTTAATTAAAGTCTGCTATTAATTAGCAAACATTATGAAATACATCTCATGCTTTTACGTATAAATGTCATAACATTTCGCATTTTTATAAAAACACAAGTTACGAGAAAAAATTACGATGATATACGGATAAATAAATTAAATACTTTAATTCAATATATTGTATGATTTAATTTTGTACAAATAATATTAAATATAACATTTTCAAATTATCAATTTCCATTATGAGCTAAAATCTAGCAAATTCAACAGTTTAAAATTCACAAGACCTCATTTCATCTAATTGCATTCCCATTCTGCGGATCAATTGTATTTCTCGATACTTTTAAAGCCAATCAATAGGTATATCATCGTACAGTTTAATTGCGAATAACGTTAAAAGGATATTTTTGATTTATTATTTTCCGTTACGAGCTAAAACTCCTACACAGAAAGAATGATTTTACTGAGTAGAGTATTTAAAAATTTATAAATTAAACACAAATCTGAAAATAATTTTGGGCTATCAAAACAATTGTATATGACGCTCAAGCTGATTGCTAGAATATCAAGCATAATAAAATTCTTCACAGCATCATTTATTATGCTTGAGTGACCTACGTAATTATTTTGGTATAATCTAATAAAAACATTTACAGAATTTATTTACTGTATCTATCTAAATTTTTAGATACCTGAGCAAAATCATTCTTTCCGTGTAACAAATCCGACGGTTCAAAAGACACAGCGTCTTATTTCGTTCGATCGTATTTCTCGTTCTCCGAGGATTACTGTCCAATTGTTTTCCCAAGTACATTTGACGCCCTTTGCGTGGAATCCTTCGCTTCAAAGTGTAATAGTATCCGAAAATTGGCGGCTGAGCACCACTGCGAGAAACTCCTTGGGCGCCCGCGCGCGTACCCGCGACCAGCGTACGGCACGCCATGCGCCAGTCTTTTACCGGAGCGAAGGGTAGAGCAGCGAAACTGCAAACCGGCGCGGCACACATTCTATTCCGTCTGCACTGGTCTGCACGACGCGCGTACAATCGTGCACACACGTGCACGCACACCGGCGCAACAGATACACCTATAACACACATACACACACACCCATCGTACCCATAGTACGCGCGGCTGCCACGCCGCGTAAGGGTGCGCTGGTATTCCCCTCGCGTCCCAACCTAACCTACGTACCCCTACTCCGTCTGGTGTCCCTTCAGCTTGAGCCGGCTCACGGCTGCCGATCCCCTATCCCCACCACTCCCCTCAGTTGGCGCCCCACCATCACAGCGTGTAGACGGCTAGAGCGCGTACAACACAGCTGCGACATATCGCCGTGCTACGGAGTACGGAGTGCGCGAGTCCCGTCGCGAGAGACGCGAGACCGCGCATCGACATCGACGCCGTCGTTCCTGTCTAGCCGGTCGGTCGGTCGGGTCGGTCGCGGTCGACCGCTAACCTAAAAATCATCGAGAGACGCCGAGAGAAGCCTTTAGCCTCTGTGGTACGATTGGTACGTCAACACGCCGCGCCGGTCGTTCTTTGTGCGTCACCGTCGCTGTCGCGCCGTCTGTACAACAGTACGAGCGCGTGATCCTTTGTCTCTTTGCCCCTGGCAGAGTAATCGGTGTTCCTTTCCTCGTGTGTACGTTCGTACCTGCCTTAACCTACCGCGACCTTGAACTTGTGTGCCTGTGCCTGTACCTGTACCTGTACCTGTACCTGTACCTGTACCTGTACCTGTACCTGTACCTTCCGCCAGGCCGATCGCCCTCTCTCGAGTCTCGAGACGGCACCGAGGGTGGGAGTACGAGGGAGAAAAAGTGGGTGAGAGAGAGGAAGAGACGACGAGCGAGGGAGCCGGCGACGTCGGGATCCTGGAAGTTAACGAGGATGTTCTCCTACGCGACCTTCCCGACAATGGGGTAAGATACACATTCGAGCTTCTCTTTACTACCCTCTCCTTTCCTCCACCGAGTGTTTCTGAAAACATTTCAGGAAACGTGATCTCACTCGCGAAAATCCGGTTGTTGCGTCTGTTTTCCCGATGACTCGAATCGTCCTCGGCGACGTTGTTTTTTTTTTCCCACGTGGTGTTTTTCAGGCAGGAGTGAGTGTTTTCGGCGCTGTGAAAACATCCGCCTGCATTTTCGCTCCCCTCCCCCCCTCCCCCCTCCTCCCCCACCCTCCTCCAGTTGGAGCGCATGGCCGTTGTCGGTTCTTCGATTGAGAGTTTCTCGATCGAGTCTCGACTTCGAAAAAGCCTATAATTTCTTCTCTGCTCGGGCGAAACATTTTTTTTTTTTTTCTTTCAACACGACCGCGAAGAAACACTCGCATCCCGACGACGCCGTTTTTATCTTGTTCCGGAACAATGGACCGCCTCCCGCCGGACGTCCCGAGAGCGTGATTCTGATTCAGGTGAGGAAGGACGATGGCATCTCGTGAGGAACCACCGAACGAGAGCTGTGCTGTATAAGTTTCTAAGGCGAAACGTAGCTGCCTGCCGTGCCGTTTTCCTTGAATTCCCTCTCGACCTTTGGTCGGTTTGTTTTTGTCACGCTCTCGGTACTTCTGCGATCCTCGCTTTGTGTATGTATCCGCTCGACATATTTCGCTAAACTCGTATTTCTTTCGAAAGTGATACGTTAAACGTCGCAAATATGTCCCGTTACTAAACCTTCATAAGTAGACTTACACCGTTCGGATAGTTAAGAGAAAATTAAGCTTGTAAGATGTTTATGATAAAAGGTTCATCTATAATGGGAGTAATATGGTGTAGTAAGAAATTGACCAATCTCATAGTTGAACATAATGAGAATAATCGATTGTGATTGGTCAATTTTTTACAGCTTATTGCTTACTACGCAATATTACTTCTATTGTAGACGATCCAAAATGTAACGTAATATACAATCGTCGTCTGCAATATACAAAGTAAGCTTAATGTAAAAAGTAAGAGTAAGAGATTGATCAATTACAATATGAGAAAAATCGATTGTAATTAGTAAATTTCTTACTTGCTTCTTACTAAGCTTAGTCTACATTGTAGACGACGACGCATTATATTCGAAGTCAACATCGACATCAATCAATTATTAGAGATAATCAAGATTGATGCTTGCTAAATATCAGCTGTCGTCAAACATCCGTACTTGTACGCATTTCTTCACGCATTTCCTGCGAAGATATTAATCGATAGAACTGTCTATTTTCACTAATGCAAATTAGAGTTCTAAAACGGAGTTTCTATCCTGATTTTCTAATTCTTAACGACAGTTGGGTATTTATGCTGTTATTGCGCAATTTTTTAACTTACGCCACGAGAATATAACGACACCGACTGTTGAAGAACTGTGTAAGAGAATCGATTGGCCACGAACGATTTTATCAAAATACAAAAGAGAAAGATGCAAATATATATATATATATATATATATATATATATATATATATATATATACTTTTTTCCTGTATATACTTATATATATATTATATTATCTTACTTTAAATTATACTGTCCTACTTTCCTTTAGAAACGACAATGTCGACAAGTTTAATGACACTTGATTCTGTCTTTATTATTTATTGAATGCTAAGAAGGATAGAATGATGTTTGTTTCGACTCGTGTTATTAGGGATGCGTTTGATTTGGTGCTCATAATGCCCGTAAACATTATTTCTCCTTTAACATTTGATAAAAATAACAAGGATAAAATGATTTCATAAGCTTTGCGAGCGTCAACGCACTCTAAATGGAAAATATTCATCGCTCTATAATTATCTTCAATTAAGATTATGGAGTGAAGTGTGTGGTATAAATTAGAGTGAGATAATATGTATACAGGAAGAAAGTAGATATGTATATCTTTTTTTCTCTTTCGTAGGATTTTGACAACAAAATCTCTTGTGACTAGATTCTTATAGAGTTTTGAATGTAGATTAACATTAGAACCATGTCATTTTGACTTCGTTAATTATTTCAGTTTTTTTTTTGTTTGCTTATATTAAATATAGAGTATAGAATACTGAAAATATATGAATATCAAACAAATACTTTTAACGATACAAATAATATCAAAATAATTCTTCACTAACCTCAACAATGATAAATATTGGCACCTTCGACAGGGATAGGAGAGACCGCTAATAAACTCATTTTTCAATTTCGAATTTTTACAGACGAAATTAAGAAACTTATCGAAAAAATGAATTCTATACCAGTTGCATACATTTGACTACCTAATAATATTTTAATAATAAGGGGAAACTGATAGCTAATATGAAAAAATGCATTTTTCTAATGTATAAAATGCATTCCATTTGATTCAACTAGCCTCGAGATCGGGGTAATTCAACTAAAATTATTAAAATAAAAAGATTAATATTAAAGATTAATATATTTTAAGCTACATTTTTGGTTACATATTAATAAAATTTTTACAAAAATGTATTTTAAATACAAATATTCGCTTCGCAAAGCAAAACAATGCTTCTTTTTACAAAATTTGTTCATTTCGTGCAAAAACACGTCGAATGAGTCTAATTTTCGAGATTGGACATGAGGGAACGAAACTTATAACACTTACCACTGAGGAAAGTCTCTTTAAAGGAAAAAATTTTGAATAAGTACTAAGAGTCGTCACTAAATGAGTCATACAGTTCCATGCTGTGGTTAGTCTATTATCCTCCTCCCTCATCCGTTTTTTAAAAACATTAACAATATACGATAACAAAGACACGTAAACAAAAAAAATCTGTTGAACTTTATTAATAGCGTTTTCTCTTGGCCGCATTATCGCCAATCAGTGCAACACTCAGACAGTGTAGCATGTTTTCTTGGCTTGGTGGTAGCCGAATTCATTCAGTGTAATGTATTTTCATGGCTATATAGTGTAGTGCAAATTTTATGCACGAAGTGAGATTTTGCTACACGATCTCAAAGAGATGTATGATATTAAAAATTTGAAAATAGAAGTCAACCGAATTAAACATAACAGAATTAAACACGATATAGCATGAAATAATGTACACCATGGTGTATGTACACTTGTATAGTGCAGCACTGATGCAGCACTTACACGCAACTGGTGTAGTACGAAGTTACACTCAGTGTATCCCAAGAGAAAACGCTATAAGTAAGAACTACATTTACTATCTAAGTAGAAATCAAATATTTCACAATCATATACGATTGTAAAACAAAAACTTTAAGAATAAAAACATTTACTTAGGTGTATGAATTTTTAAAGTTGTGGCACAACTTCTATCATAGATAGTGTTCGCAACAAGATGTTACAGCAGACTTAGCGATAGTCGCTGCTGCGTGCTCAGATACGTTTACGCGTGTCTCGCGTGTTTTGTTTTTAATGTAGA
Organism: Acromyrmex echinatior; assembly: GCF_024713525.1. Classification (NCBI taxonomy): domain Eukaryota; kingdom Metazoa; phylum Arthropoda; class Insecta; order Hymenoptera; family Formicidae; genus Acromyrmex; species Acromyrmex echinatior. Next base: position 23,414,630 of record NC_141852.1, read on the forward strand.
TTCTTCGATTATTCTACCTATCCCTATAGTCGATTGATTCCTGTCTCCCCTACCATCAGCGGTATCAGTTCTATTAACTTTAATCTTGGTTCAATTTTCTCTTCATCTTTTTATAATTCTTAGAATTAGGACAAGAAGAATAAATTGAATGAAATCGAAGTTAATTTACATTGATGAAAAACGGGCAAGATAGAAATAATTTTCATCGATATCCGGTGATGTGCTCCATCGAGAAAGGGAACGATTTATTGACGGGAGCATATTAATGACACTAGAGACAAGTTCAGCCTTCGCTTGCTTCTTTCAGCTCTCATTTACCTCGCAAACGTTCGATCGTTCCTTTAAATTCTTTTCTTTTGTCCTTCCCCTCATGCACGATTTCTGCGTTTTTTTTTTCGCATGATCGGTCGCTTTTCCGGCGACGCCTCGCGCGTATCTCGTAGACAACAAATCGCGTTTAAATCGATTCGACAAAAGGGTTGGAATCAAACCGTCAGTCGTCACACCGATCTCTATGCAAGGGATAAAAAGAGAGGAAGGGAAAAAAGCGCGATGGACGGCGATCGCGTTATCTCTCTCTCTCTCTCTCTCTCCCCCTCTCCCTCTCTCTCTCTCCTCCGATTCTTTCCTTTGAAAAGCTTCCTACGTTGTCCTGGCAACGAGATGCCGTGTCGTGGCGGGGCAAAGAATACGAGACGACGAGCTGTCACGATCACGTTAGGTTAGGTTAGATTAGGTTAGCTTAGGTCGGCAACTCCTTCGTCTCTTCCTCTTTCTATCTCTTACCTCCTCCTCCTTCCCCCCTTTCCCCCTTCCTCCTCCACTGGCGAGATCGGGTCGTCATAGCGACGTCAAAACAAGACGCTGAAAATCCAGCGATGCACGGAAAATCTTGACGATTACACGTCAATCTTGCAAACATTTCTTTAATATTTTATCATAAGTTCGTCCGTAAGAAACACTTTATAAAAAGAATTTTATTGAAGTATCTAAATATTTATCTAGATATAGGTTTGTGAAAAGTAATTTTATTCGACTATCAAAATATGTTGGATGATCTAACATGATGATAATGCTGCAAAAGTTTTGACATCAAATTAAGCATCCCATACACTAAAAAACATTTTATATTTATGAGGATCATCCATTCAAGTCCTTGTTGAACTTTTGTATTGAATTTTTAACATATTCAAATGTTGATTTGTCATAACATGTTATTTAAATATTTTGTTAAATTGATATTCAACATTTTCTAGTGCCAAAACAACATAATTGACAACATTTATGATAAGCGAATAAATAAAAATGTGTATTTTAAAATAAATTCTAAGATGAATGAATAAAATGCGTATTACTTTAACATATGATAAATATTAATTTTACTGAAAAAAATATGCTTCCACAGTTTGCTAACAAATTAGTTGTTAGTGTTACTTTTTTATTAATTTTTTTGCGTAATATTTATGTTATTTTGAAACATATTTATCTTATGTACAATTAACACAAAAATTTAATCCGTTTGGAATGAACCGTTTGGGATATGTAAAATGTGTTAAATTTAACACATATTTTCCAATTATACGTAACAGTTTTGATAAATTATTTTGACTCAATAAAATTATTTTCAGATCTACATCTAGTTAAATTTTTAAATACATTAGTAACATCGTTCTTTCTTTCATAGATTTGCTGGCTCCATATTAATGCCTGTTTCTATTAATAAAGAATAATTTTAATCTCAGTTCAATTTACTCTTCATTTTTTTCTAATTCTTATTTTTAGAACTAGAAAAAGATGAAGAGCCAGTTAAACCGAAATTAAAGTTAATCCAAACTTTAACTTACATTTCTAGAAACTGGCATAAATGTATCTTTGCTATATCATTAGTTTTCTCTACCGATTTCACCCGTGAATTCAGGTAAATGACTTCCGCGTCAATTTTTTTCTCTTTGCAGTTAGACGGTTGTGATGATAGTCAAAATGAAAATTATATCTTCGTGAAATTTTAATTATTTTTTTAATGAAGTCACGCGAGAGTGTATCTAATATACTTATGGATATGGTTTTGCATGCAAAAATAACGTGAAATCTCATTTACATACAGACGATTTCAAATGAAGCGAACGCGATAGTATTGGTAATTACATACGGAGAAAGAACAATTTTGCTGAAGTATTAAAAAATTTGTATCTAGATACAAATTTGAAAATAATTTTGCTGAACCATCGAAATGATTATGTAGGACATTCAAGCTTGCCAGAATATCAAAACTTTTTGCAGCATCACTCATCACGCTTGAGTTTCCTACACACTTATTTTGATGATCCATCAAAATTATTTTCAAATTTGCATCTACCTAAATTTTTACTATTTTTAGATTTTCAGCGAAATCGTTCTTTTTGTGTAGTAATCACTTTTGTGTAGTAGAGTGTATTTTTGAAATATAAAAACAATGAAACATTTTTTTTATATTGCACAATGTCTTTTTTATGCATAAATAGTTCGAAATGTAAACGATACAGCGACAATCGAAAACCTGCATGGTTTCACGAAGTGGATTTCGCCTCGTTTCATCGTCGCTTGGATTTTGCACGCTTACGTGATTTATGTATATACCGCGCGTATTCTCGAAATTGAATGCGAAAACAAGCGCTTCGCGTTCTTGTTCCGTCGTCGACACAAAGGGGCTCGTCTCGATAACTTTTGCTCGACGTCCGCGCATCGGAAACCCTTCCCCCTCCACCCTCCCCCACGAAACAACGCGATACCTGGGCTATTTTCGATACAGAATTCACCGTGCAAAAAAAGCAAGACGGAAAACAGACGAGAAAATCGATCTCGCTGATTTCCAATGACATAGACCTTGGTCGACGTGCAACACCGTCGAGCTTCTCTTATTCTCCATTTTTCTCTCGTATCCACCTCATCTTCCGGAGTTTCGCTTCCACTTTCGTAAGAAAGTCCTCGTTTTCTCCACTGATTGCTTTTCTCTCTTTCTCTCTCAACCCCCGACTCTCTTATTTCTTTTTTCTTTCGTTTGCTATCTGAAAGATTCCTGCGCAGATTGAAAACAGTGCTATTTGTTTTTTATTCTTTTTTTTTTTACAGTCTTAGTTTGTCTCATAGTGGATATAAGTAGATAATTCCCTTCCTTATTATAAAAACGACATTAAAAAAATATAATTCTCAAGTTATTATCATGTTAAATAAATATTATCTTATTAATCATCAAAAGCGAACTCAAAATTCATGAAAAATTGTTACGATTTGAAAAGAACGATTTACAAAAAAATCTTTAAAATTATTGCAACTTAAACAGGATAATTTTTTAGTTGTGAAACAAAAATGATATTCGATGAAATAATTTTTTGTAACATTTCATGTTGAGAATATATTCTTTTTATCAATTGTTATTTTATTAGTCAATAATTTTCTGTCTAATTGAAAAAATGATTTCTCCATTTTATTGGAAATCTAGTTTTTTTTAAGTTGTGTCGCTCTTGAATTAAAAGAGTGATATGGCAAAGTGCATGCAGAACATTAAATTTTATTACGCTTGTTTGTGCGTGCCGATTGGATTTAAACGTTAATTTTAAATATAATAGAGGAGTCTCATAATGCATTAGGCGATGCGTTACGCACGTGCACGCAAAATTATGATGATGTATAAAGGTGTCAAACTATAACGTGGATGAGATTTTGTCGTTTAATCAGCTATTGCTATCAATGTTAGATATAACGTTACAATCGCGCGGTTAATCTCTGATTGCATTTTAGTTATAGGACACCTGCCTAATTGGAGTTGTAACAAGCGGTTAGTAAAATGTTGGAAGCGAATCGTCGAGTCGCTAAAACTATTTTGTCATTCGTTAACGATGCGTGGTATGATTTCAGCATATAACGCGGAAAATGTGTTTGCGCAAAATTGTTGTGCAATATATCTTGATAAGGTATTCCACGTTGTTCATACGATATGTTAATTCATTATCATTATTTAAAACGAAGGAGAGTAAAATATTTAGAATTCTGGAATTATAAGAGTGTATCTTCGTCTTATAAAATATCCTTCTGAAGTCTTATAAAAAGACCTTGCAAGGTTAATTTACTTGGTATAGAAATAATTACATATGATGTGTAGAAATAATACTATGTCGCGCAAACCATTTATTTAACTTATCTTGCATCAGTGCAGGATTGATTTTTTTTTCATTCAGCTTGTACGAGTTTACTGAAGTATTTAATAATTAGACCAGATGTAGATCTAAAAATGATTACTCAGTTATGACGTTTCTCAGTTTTAATGATAATTTGAGTAATTGATGTACATATAATTTTTATTAATTAACATTACCTAAGATCTCGATAGTTACTTTATTTTGTTACTTATTTTATTAGTTTATTTTGATTAAATAGTACTATTTAAAAAAAATCGTTGTTATATTTATCATTGTTATTTTTATAACAATAATAGATCTAGAAAAGCTCCTATAATCCTTCCATTTGCATTTAAGAGACCAAAGAGATACATAGACACTTATAATTTTACTGAAGTATCTAAAAATTTAGCTAGATACAAATCTGTAAATAATTTTGTTAGAACATGCAAATAATTATGTAAGGCGCTAAATGGTGACAATACTTGCAAAAAGTATTGATACTCTAACCACCCTAAGTGCCCAATATAATTAGTCAATATTAAATAGTCTAACATAATTGTTGTTATCTATAGCTAAATTTTCAGATACTTTAGCAAAATTGTTCTTTGTCCCGCGAATGTCTCCAACTGTGACTCATAGTGATTAATCAACGACTGTTGAGATTTATCGTTATTCATCGGAGAGCATAGTCTGTTTTCGTCTTTTTTCTCGCTCTCTCGGTATCTCTCTTTCTCTTTCGCGCGCACGTCACTTCTACTTGTGTGACTGGCATTGATAATAGTTCCTTGTAAAAGAAACCAAGATGGGGAAAATTACTCGACTGGACCAGTTGAAATTCGACTGACAGTCAAGTCTAGTGAAACGTGTCGCTGCCGACATAGCCGGGATTCTTATTTGATCGAATCCGTTTTATCGATCATAAAGCTGTCATGACGACGACATTGCCTCTTGCGTAATGCCACTTGGAAACGTGACTCGATGGAGGTACCTTTGCCGAGCATCGAGTTACTCAGCGGCTTGCTCGGTAACTTGCACATACAACGTTCCACAATCTTGTATTCGGAGCAACTTCGCGATCGATATTATGCAATCACGTGACGAGCACTATTTCGTACTGCAAAATTCTCTCGTGTTCTTCGCATTCTTGTTTATTCGGAAAATAGTCAGATACGTCTTTTTTGATTGGTCTCGTTTACTCTTTTACATTTCGAAGCACGCGCAGGAAGAATGATTTTTCTGAAATATCTAAAAATTTAGCTAGTTACACCGAAAGGAGGAAAAGTTACGCTTTTGCTGAAGTACGTAAAAATTTAGCTAGATACAGATCTGAAAATATGGTAACTTTGTCGAGCCATCAAAATGTAGAACCTTTAAACTAATTGCTAGAACGTTAAAACTTTTCGCAACATTGCTCTTTATGCTTGAAGTTTCTACGTAATGATTTTCATGATTTGAAAATCATATTCAAATCTATATCTAGCTAAATGTTTAGATATTTCAGCAAAACTATCCTTTTCGTGTACGGATCTAAAAATAATTTTATTCGGCTATTAAACGTAATTATGTGGGAGCAATATTGCATAAACTTTTGACATTTTAGCAATCAACTTGAGCATCCTACGTAATTATTTTGATAATCCAACAAAATTGCTTTTAGATCTGTATTTAGCCAGAAGCAGCAAAGCTGATTTTCCCAGCCGATCTTATTTTAATAACGTGAAATGATACGAAGTGGTTTCCTCGAATTAAATGTGCCGCATTAAAGATGAATAATCATTAAATTTATTTTTGTCAACATCAATGTTATTTTTAATCAATAACAGTATTAATAATAACAATAGTGAAGCGCCTGTTGCGTTGTCGCAACATAGAATACATAGAATATATGAAATGCATTTTCGAACAAAAACTACTATTCTGATTTTTTCGGAAATCACTGGCAAACGTTTATTTTTCAACTGAGAGACGTATAATATACATCTGAATTCCACTTCTGACATCGCTAACAACAATAGCGCCTTTATGTTGGCTGGCGCTGTAGCTGTTTCTAATTTACAGCAACGTACGTGTAAGCATGCGAAGAAGCGAGACGAGAATTGCGGTTGGTTGTTCTTTGAGAAAAGACTCATACCAGGTCAGAGCGCCGAAAAGCTGCAATTTTTGGCCTCCGGTACACCTTTCTTTCCTTTTTTCCTCTTGAGCTTCGATGCATTTGTTCTGTCTGCAAAATGTTCCGTTTTAACGAGCGAACTAGGTAAAGGGATACGTAACGGGTAGGAGGGGATCGTGTGATTTCGTCCCGATATCGTTTCGCGTACGCCGAATGATTTATGAGGCAACGCGTTTTTTCCCCCGCGTCCACTTGCGAGAGAGATTAGTTCGCGGAGCGATGCGTACGGCCGGTTAAAAACGATGCGTGCACGCACATAAATACGCGTCGTGTTGCATTCTGTATTTCGTCACGCCCGCAGCCCGCGCGCACGATATTTTACATCGCTAGCATTAAATCGCGTAAACTTTCTCGCCACGCCCGTACCTGCAGCGAAACTTCCGCGTTTTTCGAAATCGGGAAATCCGGATTCGTGCGGAAATTACATCGGTTTCGGCAGCAGCGGTCCCGCGATTACAGAACCCACATAATGCCGAAAAACAATCGACTACTCGTAAACATGCACAACGCTTCTCTCTTGGAATTCAGAACAGTTGCATTAATCGGCTTTAATTAACTCGCCGCGTGTACCGTGGCATGGAAAAAAATATCGTTGCTTTACGAATAATAAAATTTAAATGAACGATACGTTACGGTACCACAAGCTTGACCGAATTAATAACTTTCGAGTATCAAATGAACTGAATTTAAAAAAGTTTATTATTTTCTTAATAAATACGTTGCGACGGTGAAAGAAAAAGTGCAGCCATACATATAAAGCACATTTATTTTCATTTTCTTAGAAAACGTGGTAGATGAAAATCAAAGGAGAGGCCTAACAAAATGTTAACTCTCTCCATCAGCAAAGTTAATCTTTGGAGGCACATTAGTTGATATTTATTTGTAAATTCTGATAGATAAATTTAAATCTGTTAAAAAAAAATAACTAAAATGTAATCCAACTTTTACGATAGTAAAAGCTCGTTGTTTAAACTGTGTTGTGTCACAAGAATTTTTAAAAATTTTTACATTCCAGAGCAATATAAAAATCTGCACTGAGGCTCAAAAACTCACATTGTTACGAAAGGTGTAAAATTCCGACGGAAGGTCAGTTTAAAATTGTTATACACGGAAAGCTGAAGTTTGAAGAGTTAAAAATTTAGGTAAACGTAGCTATCTACAAATCAAGAAATAATTTTGTTGGATCACATTAATAATTATGTAGAACGTTTAAGTATTGATGACAATGTTGCAAAAAGTTTTGACATTCCAACAACTTTAAATAATTGTTCTACACAATTATTTTGATGATCCAAACAAAATTATCTTTTAAATCTGTATATCTAGATTTTAAATATTTTTACAAAATTGTTCCTTTTAATTGACTCGCTCGTGTAAAATTAAATATTATTTTTCAATGAAAGAGAGTTTTTAAACTTATTTTTCTTTCTATATAAAACGTTTTACGTCAATCTGTGAGAATGCTTTGCTTTGTACATACTTATGAATGTACCGAAGCTATATATCCGTGTACATTTAAAATAAACAAGTTGATTCCAGTCATTAGCGAAATTAAGCCTTGCGAACGATCGCAAGATGCACGATAGGCGTAATACGCCAATAAGATTCACTGCAAACGCTATTCTCTTTCTCTCGATTTCATCTGGCCTCTGATTGAGAAGGTGCCATAGTCCTCGCGAACGAGACGCCAAGGTCGAGCATTCCTTCACCTCCCTCAATTTTTACTTCTTTATTTGCCTCTCCATGCCGGTCTTTCTCCATCTCTTTCTTCTTTTTTCTCCTTTTCATCTCTCTCTGTCCGATTCTACGTGCGATGGTCCTCGCCGATTTCTCTTTTATTTAGCATCTCTTGGTTTGTCCTTCCTTCTTTCTTTTCTTTTTTGAAAACCGATATCTTATTGTTAGAAAAATGAGATTTCACTGTATTTCTCAACTACGGCGATTATTATCCATGAAAGAAAGAATATTGTGATTTTTACATTTGAAATATGTAAAATGGATGTAAAATTGTGAACTAGCATTTATATGAATTTTAATAGAAATTTATGCATTTTCATTAGAATGTGACTATGATACATTAGTTAAATAATATAATTTGTACACTTGTTCCCCATGCAATCCTACGTAATTCTATTACACTATATCTCGTAATTTTATATTCCACGATTATTGAATGAGAAGCGTAAAATAATAACTCAGTCGATCGAACTTGGATATTTTGATCAATGTCTGATTAATTAATTTTTTCCTCTATTTTTAATCATGTTTCTCTTTCATTTTATCTGCTAAGAATAATTATTTATGAATAACTATTCTTTGCTGTTCGATGCAACAGTCTTAATTTGGTTCAAGCAAATAAACAGGAAATCTTCATAATATCACTGCTAAGGAGTATTCGCGAGTCTGATCGCTTTATCTATAATTAATGTTAATCTGATTCTCCTCATAGATATCTAACTGTCAATTGCGATGAATTATTCATTTCGATATGAATTACATCCGCGCGAGTACACCGAAATTACGGATACGGATTTCCGTTTATGAAGTCTTCTCAATTATCACAGCAATGCATATTATTTATGCTCTGCGTTAATTCCCAAATCCTTCCACGTTCCTCTTACGCCATGATTCGCAGCGTGCAAGCTATTGATCTTTGCACTAAATTGAAATCCATGCGAAATAATCTTAACGATATATGAAAAGTTAACGAATACTCGATTATGATACGGAACTTTATTCCAATCGTAGAACGTCTCCGTAAATAGTAAAAAGACTTATTGTCGAATAATTTATTTTAAATTAATATTTGACATTTCCTTTTAATAACATTATTTATGAGTAAACAAATAATATAGTTTTAAAACGTAAATTATACGTATTTTATGATAAATAAATAACAAATTGAATTTACATGTTAACTGAGCATATTATAAATGTTAATCTTACTGAAGAAATTTGTTTTCGCAATATGTTAATTCCACATTATATTAAAATATTAATTTTTATATTAATTTTTGCATAACTGTTACTTCCTAACATATGCGTCTTGTGTTAAATTAACACAAAAACTTGGATAGATCATTTAAGACGCGTGAAATTGAATTTAACATAAATTATCCAACCGCGTGATCTTAAGTGACTTTCTTTAGTAAGAGTGCAAAGAAAGAGTGATGTATTTTAAAATGACGTTGCAAACCTTAATAACGGTTGTATTATCGCTATAAACGTATAATTAGAAAACTCTCTTCTTGTATTTAATAACTCAGTACAATATATTCGAAACTCCGAGATATGGATATATACGCGAATGAATTCAATATATATAAATATCGCGTAATAATATAATATCGCGATCCATTGTTGAAAACTCGGTGCACATATAGAATCTGTGGGTTCTGGAGAAATTCCGAATACTCGACCCGAGGTCCCAGGGGCTCCAAAATCTTTGGCCAGGTGTGCGGGAACAGCTGCTCTCTCACCGCGTTGGGGATATGTGCAAAACTTCTTTCTATACGCGCTGGCACGAAATGCATTTTATTTAAAGATGACGAATGCGAAATAGATTTATTGCCCTGCCCGAGCAAGGCGCATTTCGCCAGCCGTTCTCCATCATTTTTCTTTCCGATAGTAATGATACAGTTGCATACATTGCGAATTATTTTGTTGTATTTTTATAAATCACGAAATGTGTAAAAATATCTAATATTGATACTGATTATTAACTTCGATTTAATATTATAATATTTACTCATAAAACACTATATTAATTTTGTAAGATCAATGAGTATAAAATTTAAATTTTTTTATATACAAAGTACATCATTAAATTTAATAAGCACTTTTTATCCTATTAAATGTATATTTTAGTATTTTTCTTAACGTATTTTTTCTCATTTTCCTATTTATTTGACTTATTTCCTTTTAATTATATAATTTATGAGTAAACAAATAATGTAGTTTAAAAACGTAAATTTTATAACAAATTGAATTTACATACTGAACATATTATAAAATGTTAATTTTACTGAAGAAATTTGTTTTCTCAATATGTTAATTCCACATTATATTAAAATGTTAATTTTTATATTAATTTTTGCATAATTATTACTTCCTAACATATGCATCTTGTGTTAAATTAACACAAAAACTTGGATAGATCACGTGAAATGTGTTGAATTTAACATAAAAAATTTTACAGAATTTTTTAAATTTATTTCTCTATGTGTATGTATATAGCATTTTTTAATTTTTTTTTTCTACATATGTATACATATATAATCCATATATATTAAAAAATTATATATATTAAAATAGATGCTATTCTCTAAATAATAGGACGGTGGGAAGAAATGAGTTAAGTAATAATAATAAATTGATTAATTATATATATTAAAAATTAATAGATCTTTCAGAAATGTTCATTCATTGAAAAAAATAATAATCGTAATGACTATTGCGCTGTGGTACTTTGGACGAAAGAAGATTTTCGAATCTAAATAAAATTCACGAATGTTTCTGGAATATGAACAACGGAAATCTATCGATCCCCGAAGTTGAACACGAAAACCATCGCGTAACCTGTTTCGCTTACCAGCTGGCACGGTCTCTTCCGGTACAGGAAACGTACGGTTGCTTCGGAAAGTGCCTAATCGTGTCTACCTAGACGAAACTGCGACGACTCTGAGGGAAATCACTGTAAATCGAATCGAGTACACCGTTAGTTTAAAGGGAGAGAGAAATAGGAATGTATTTTCATATCCTAAATATAACTATATCGAATGAGTTGATGACGCAGTTTACCAAATAATTAAACTAAGCTAATCGATTACAGCAAAGCCTACGAATGGTAATTCTGCCAATATTACGCGCGAAATCGAGCGATAGTGATACATTACGTGATACATTTACGAGACGCGCTTTTCCATCTATTTGCAATGTCGTTTTCTACGCGAGATGTAACTTTCGCAACCGCAACCACGATTCTATCCAGCGCTGTTGCCGGAAACTCAATACCGACCACATCTAACGTGTCCACGTTTGCACAGTCAAATCTTACTTTCTCGCTCGCAGGCGCACCTTTTTATCATTCGTAAATTTCTCCTTCCTTTTTCGCTCTCACTTTCTACAAATACGAGCGAACGCATTGCATCGCAATAAACGGGAAGTCCTGTTCAGACTCGTGTGAAGTTGGCTCTCAACTTTTGAAAAAATTAATTTTCTATAGCTGATTCGAAATTTTCTGTTACTTATCGTTTGCACATATATGTACATTTTGAATTTTTGTTTGCATACTTTTGGTCAAGAAGTTATTTAAAAAATAATTTTGAGAATCTAATTTTACACTCCCATTAATCACGAATAAATTAGATTTAATTAGACTCAATCGATAAATTTTTGTTTGCGCATTCCGAAACAAGTTGATTTTTCGTTTACATCCTTTAGTTAAAAAGTTATTATTAAACAAATGTTATTAAATAAATGTTGAAGGTTCAACTTTATCAGAAATATGTTACCTCGAATTCAAAAGAAACAAGTTTGTTATAACTTTTTAGTTAAAAAGTTATTAACAATTAAAGTATCGAGGACAGTCGACTCAGGTAGATAAGTTTAAATCGCAGTTACTGTACTCAAAGTCACGGTAATGAATTTATTTACCTGATTCGACCGTTCTCGAAACTTTAATTGTTAATAATTTTTTAACTAAAGGTTTTTTAACTTTAAATCTAGTTTGCTCGTGGTTGAGGTTGGGGATTAATATGAGGTTAGCTCCCTCAAAATTATTTTTTTCATTAACTTTTACACCAGAAGTGTAAAAGCAATCGAACGATGAGCAATCGAAGTGAATTAGAATAGAAAGTTAATTTTTTAAAAAGTTGGGGGTCCAACTTTACACAGGTCCTGTTCAGTTAGACTTAAGGACTTTAATCTCTAATCGTTCAGCCCTTTCCGTCTTCTCTGCGTCTATATGTACACGCGTGTGTGCATGCGTGCGTTAATTTACAATTGTTATTTTCTTTTAGTTTACGCGAAAATAACGGGATTTGAGGAGCGCGTCGCAATTGTGTTGCGCTTCTATTTTATTACTCGATAATTTTGAGGAAATTGCAGGCGTAGATAGGTGGCTTATTAAAGCTAACAATGTCGTTATTAAATCGCTAATTATATTATTACATTATGTCTGAAACAAGCGAGAGAATGTGCTCTTTTCCGGACGCGCAACTTGGACACGTCCCGAAAGAAAAAGCGACGCAACGTACGAGTTCCGTGGAAATGCATTTCGTGCCGAGCACATCGCGTTGCCGCATCTGCAGTCTAAGGTCGTTGATGCGACAGTAGGCAGACAGGCCAGGCAAGCAGGCGGCCTGCAGTCCCCAGAGCAAGATCGTTGTACGTCGTTGAATGGGCTCTTTGTGTCGGCCTGACGATGATGCGAACCGCGGTTATGGCGCCGACGTCGGGGCTTCTCCAGGCCTTTCCTTCAGGCCTCTCCTCGAGACCTCGAATGTCGCAGCGGCGATCGAGAACGGCGAGAGCGGTCGGGAGAGAAGGGTTAAGCCGTTAGTCGAACCGGTGCCGAATTGACCCCGCCCGAGTGCATTAGACGATGCTGATGGTCGACGATGTTGCAGTCTCTCCGTGAGAGAGAGACTGTACCGATCCCGTCGTCGTTCGTCGTAACGCGCGATACGGTCTCGCATTATTACGGAACGACGATCAACAGCTGTCGCGTGGCCGCCACGTATGGGGTGCGAGAGGGGAGATAGAAAGGGTCTGGTGAGACTGGATCTGCACGAGAGCTACCACCTGGCCCGGCACAGACCAGCAGGCTTCCATTACCACGTGGCGGTTACCGTAGTGGAGATCCGATTCGAACTCGTGCTTCGCCACCTTCTCATGCTCTCAACTCTACGCAGAAAATGAGAGAGAGAGAGAGAGATTGTGACGATTAAGGGTGCAGACATGTATCAACCGTTCCTCTAATTCTAATACAATATACAGTATATCCTACCAGGAATGTCGTCGTTATTTTCCGAGAGATAACAGAGAGCAGTTATGCGGTTTTTTCACGGATAATAAATTCTCAATTTCTACTTTGGCCTCAAAACGAAGTGAGTACAGATTTACTGAGGAATCTTCATTAAAATATAATGTGCGGAAAACGAGGTATTACGGGATACATGAATATGCGCGTGCGCGGATATGAGACAAAAATCATGTTATGCATGTAAATATGTCAGATTAAATACTAATATAAATGTCATGTCATCCTCGTACATGCAGGGGAGCGGTATTTGCGCAGAGTTATCCTCCAAACATACTTTATCCGATTAAACGCAAACGGCTGCTAAAATTCGTAACGGTGCCCTGGAAATGGTATGCAGTATTTTTGCCATCATATCTTTCGCCAAGGAGGGAACGAGGTGGTGAAGGGTAGAATGGATCGATCCATAAACAAACTCAACGGTAGTCAAAGAGACGACTCACGTGATACTGCGTTCGATTAACGTCTTTTGCAAATAATATTCGATATGCGAGCAACGAGAATGACATTTTTATTAGATTAAATCTCTTTTTATTGACTTAAGAAATTCTTCCTCCTGTCATAAAATGCCGTTGACGCCGTTACAATGCATTGCAATAATTGTATTTAAATTTGAGGTTATTAAAATTACGCAATTTTTTTTCCTCTTCTCAATCTTCACAATCTTCTCCAAGTTCATTGGTCACGTTGCCATCAGCATCTAACATCGGTTCCTGTCTCATCAATCTGTAGCGATTGTCGAGATGAATGGCCGGCTTCCATTTCTTGAACTTAATTATCTGAAACAGATACAAGAGAAATATTTTTAAAAACGTAAATATTATAAAGAACTTATTTTCACATAATCTTAAATCGGCAATGAGAATTTCACTCTTTGTTCACAATCTGATTTTCAAACTTTGGTGTAAATTTTTATATTGTTCCAGACTATATATATAAAAATCTGAAAAAAATTCTTATATGTTACTTGTGAAAGTTTTTACAGTGAGTTTTTATTAAATATTGGATTGTAGTTTACTGATATTTTACTTATATTTTTTTTTATATTTAATCTATCATTCTTTATAGATTAAATTTACATGTCAAAATTTACAATAAAACATCGGCTGTATATTTAAAATCCAACATTACCGAAAGGTTAAAATCGTGAATTATCATGTGAATTAATATGTGAACAAGTGTGTTCTAACAATGAATGTACAGATTTAATTTTATTATTTTATATAACGAGTGTATAGTAGGTGTATGAATGCACATGTTATTTTCCTGTTAACGATTATACCATATTTAAATATCAGTTAAAATAAATACAAAAGAGCTATTTTTAGAAACATAAATTGTAAAGAATTAATTTTTATACAATCTTAATAGCATAATAATTATCAACATGTAAATATTCTGACGATGAATATATAGATTTAATTTTATGGTAATTATTTAGTATGAGAGAGAGAAAGAGAAAGAGAGAGAGAGAGAGAGAGAGAGAGAGAGAGAGAGAGAGAGAGGCCATCCTTCAACAACTTAAACAAATTTTAGCCATTGCTCGTTGTTTGTTAAAAAGTTATTAACAAAAGCATAGAATTTGTGTTTTAAAGAAAAAAAAATGTGATTTTAAAGCAAAAAATTTGTGTTTGTAAAACAGGAAATATTTTATGTATAATGTACACCTTTTCCATTCTTTTTATATGCACAGAAGTTTAAATCTAACATTTCGCGAAAATAAACGCTGTAACTGTAAACATGATTACGTCGTTGTCGCCCAAATTCCTATAACGATCGAAATATTGTTACAAATATATAACTTCATAAAAGAACAAATTCTCTTTAAAAATATAATTTTCTGGCTCTAAAGACACAAAAATTATATAAGAAAATATTTTGCGCTGTTAGAGCAGGGAATTTGTCTCACCGGAGCGCAGTCATGTCCAAAAGTTAGGTTTTATTGAAGAACTTTTTTTGTTAATAACTTTTTAACGAACAACGAGCGACGGTTAAAATTTGTTCAAGGTCAAGGTCAGTGGAGGGTGGTCTCTTGTACTAAATAATTACTAATTTTATTTTGTATTTTATACGATGAATGCGCGCGTTATTTTCCAGTAACGATTATATGATATTTAATAATTCACAATCTTATAGTATAACAATAGCAAAGTATCATAACAGTAACGGACGAATAAAAAACTGAATAATTTAACTGAACTAATTGAATTAATTGAAAATAATAACTTTGTCAAGTCATTATTATTTAATAATTCTTTGAATATTGATCGATGCCTGTCTACCTATCCGTTTTATTGGACATTCTCTCTTCTTGAAATATGTCGAATTTTCGCAAGCGTGTCTTACGTTTAACATGACGTGGATTTTTTAATGAAAGACGGGAAAGAGCAACAAGGACGATGGCGCATTATCGTCCAAAAGTCGACGCGACAGTCATACAGTGTCGTTACCGAAAATCCTGGCGACGTCGCTCACAATAAGCCGCTTACCTAGTGTACTCCTATCCTCTTTTGCAGCCCATCTACCCTCCGGGCTATGGAGTTTCTCGTAGCCACGGTTGTCAATATTAAACCGAGTCACGTTTCGTATGCCAATGACAACAGTTACAAGGACTATTGTGACCTTGGCGACATCGTTTAATTATTTAGCAGTTTTGACTTAGTATCTCTTGCCTCAAATCGCTGGATCGCCAAATAACGTTGCACAGAGATTAGAGATCATTCGTAAAGGAAACAACATATCTTCTTTTATTTTATTTTATATTTTTACATTAAATAAAGGTGCATTATTATTGAAGGGTCTTGTTTATCTCGCGGTCGCATCAACGCGGGTTCCTTGAAGCGACGAAACGTCGTCATCGATAAGAGATTTTTCGGATTCGAAGGCAAGCGATGAGGACGTGATGCCTACGTGGCATTTTTCGTATTTACCGAGTCCTTTTGTGCACGTGAAGGGATGGCGTGATGAAAGGCCCGGGCTGAACAAAAAGTACAAAAGCTATCTCGGAGTCGGAGCAATGGCCGTCGATTTCACACCCTTTCCCCGCTATAAATGAGATTCGTTGTAGCCTCTCGAGTCCCCGCGAAAAAGTTCGTCTTTATTGTTGAAATAATGACAGTCGAAGAGAGCCAGACGCGTATCAGGAAGACGAGAGATCGGCACTTTTCGCGCGTATCTTAATTCCGTCGCGCTAATTAATTCCGCGAAGTTCACTCCGCCCGCCGACGATGACAGACGGCGGTAACAAATCAAGAGGAACGAAACGATCGGGACGAGATGTGCACACCCTACTTTTGCCGAGAGTTGAATTTTCGCCGTGGGTGAAAGCGTGACGACAGTCGTTTACGAAACTTATCGGAAGCACAATCAGTGGATCGGCAGCGATAACAAGATTGGCAGCAAGGAGATTTGCCTGAACGTGTCCGCTTGGTGAAAGGCCACGTCTTTGGGAGGCGATTTCCACAAGGATATTTGAAAGAGCAAGAGAAAGAGAGAGGGAGAAGGAGAGAGAGAGAGAGAGAGAGAGATATCTTTATTAGCTTCAATAGCTACAATATGTGATGCAATCCAATATAATGCCTATTTATTAATTATCTAAACCGCCAGACTTAAACATCCCATACATCTACATTGCACTATCCCTCTCCACTCCTCATATATGGCACTAACACTCTTTTAAAGTTTTTTAATCTTTTTTCTTTTCTTATTTTATTCGGTAAATTGTTGTACATTTTAAATCCATCGTATAACAACATTCTCTGTTCCTCTTTAGTTTTACATCTTTTAATACATATTTCCCTCTGATCTTGTTTGTACTTTTTCCTCTCTGCTTACTTGCTCCATCTCATTTTTTAAATAATCCGGACAATCTCCATTTTATGTATCAAAATACAAACATTGTATTCAGTTCTTTTCTTAATTGACATAAATTAAGAGAGAGAGAGAGAGAGAGAGAGAGAATGAGCAGCACGAAAGGCGCGCTCGTGCGCAACATCGCCGAATATGGATTTAATGCGGCACGATGGAAATCGAATTATGTCATTAGAAGCCACAAAGGAGACACTCGCGTGGAAACCTTTGAAAAAGCTTCCCGTAAGCCAAATGCCTGACCCGAATACACCACGGGTCTTCACCGACTGGCTAGTTCAATCGCTGTCGGATTTTTTTATGGTTTCTGCCGTAGATCGAGTAACTCAATTGTATCTAGAAGTATCTCCTTTTTTGACAATTCAATTCGTTTCGTTTTAATTAAGAAATATTCTGATTAGGAATATAACCAAAAGAGTTTATTTTCTTAACAGCAACATCCGCAAAGAAATGTTATTTCCATCAAAATGACTATTAATCGTTGATTGCGTAATTTTTTTCTTGACACTTAATCTGTTTTCGTAATTAAAGCTCTCAAAAGCTTGCGAATAACGCTTGAAAATCGTACGACCTCATTTATTCGACGCGGCCGGTTCCCATAAATTTTCGTTAAAGTTAATTGAGATTTAATCAATCCTCTATCCCGTCCTAGTTCTATTTTCAGGTAGAAACGGCAAATCTGTTGAATTATGATTAACGTTAATTAATATTTACGAGAATAGTCGAAAACAATATTCCATAATTCGATCGACTATATGCGAACAATAGAATCTTCTTTCATATTTGACTAAAGTTATGCGGAACTATACTGTAATCGCACACACACACACACTCGCATGCACACACATATATTATACATACAGAGTATAACATGCAAATGATGGTGGTTTACTGTTTGCTCGCCCTATAAGCTTCGACACTTTGGAAAATGTTTGTTATACGTGTGCCCTGAATCGATTGATCAGATTCCGATAGACTTTGTACTAAATATCTAATATCCGGCGAAGCCAAGGCACGAGATTTACGGTATATTCTCGTGTCCTAACTCCACTGGTCGCCGTATATGTGTATATATATATATATATATATATATATCCCATTCGTCGATAAGTTGTGTCGCTTTATAATGCACATGCGACGTACTAAAACATGACGCCTGACGTCACAACGTGCCGAAAGTGCTCTATTGCAACTGCTTGCAACTTTTTAATCTCGAGAGAAGCAATAAAGTATCGAGCTTCGGGAAACACGAACATTTACGACGCGGCAATAATTCAAGGATATTCCACGCGAAAAGTTAGCGAAGCGAGATTTTGTCCGAGAGGGATGTTTAATTTAATAAATAACTGAGGCAAACGATATTTTCTTACCATTGCGCGCGTCTCCGATTGCCGAAAAGATTAAATCGTGCCGGATTCCCGGTGCCGCTACGTTGTATTTTGCAGACCGTTGTCTACCCCTACGGCGTATTGATCTCTTGGGGGATGATTTTTAAGACGAGTTTCGCGCCAAGTGCCACAGATGGCATCACTTTGCAGTCGTCGAGTTCATAGAAACCTTCCAATTTATTGTGCGCCGTTGACTCGGAATACTGCGCTTCGTGTAAATATCGCGAATAAATATTCCTGGATCAGTTGTGCGCAATTAGCAATGGATAGCAACATTTTCCTCGACACGTTTTATCGTAATTCTGATTAAATTTAGTTATTGTATGTTACATATTTTTATATTTTATTTTTATTTTATATATATATATATATATATATATATATATGCGTATGTATGTATGTGTATATGTATGTATGTATGTATGTATGTATGTATGTATGTATGTATGTATGTATGTATGTATGTATGTATGTATGTATGTATGTATGTATGTATGTATGTATGTATGTATGTATGTATGTATGTATGTAAGTATGTATATTTGTACACTGTATAAATATTTAATATGGATGCACGGTTTATTTGCATCCATAATTACGGAGGAACGTCAAATCATAGTTGAGAGAGGGGAAAATAATAATCCCAAATTATTTCACATTAGAAAATAAAAATAACGTGCCCCGAAAAAAAAAAAAGAAATTAAGGAGTATTTATCTTGTATAAAGCCTTTCCTAGTAGTTAGCTCGCAGCAAGTTCGTATTAACTTGGTATTTATATGCCATAATAATTAATAAGAGACAGACATAAATAACGGAACTTTCTAGTACAACGTAAACTTCTGAAAGCTCACTTTGCGGGAAGGCGTTTTTATTATCTCCTCGCGTAGCACGATATTACGAAGTTTGGAGGAAAGGTCCTTACTACACGACGATAAAAATATGGAAACCAACCGCGTAGTCATCTTGATTACGGTTTTCTGCTTCGATTTCTGTTTCACGAACCGGTAAGAATGATTGTCGCATTTATTAGAATTGACAATTGTATATTAAGGCACAGATTCCCGTCGTATCTACACAGGATCGCAGCTGTCGAGAAAGAACTGTTAATAAAATATTACGCAGCTTTCTTTCATTATGCAAGACGATGAAGGTGTGAACGAACATTATCGCATTTCCGACGGCAGAAAGGGTTCAACGTCACGTGCGTGATGAGGGCTATTCCCGAACGATACATTTATCCCGATCGCGAACATTTGGCGATTATGTCGCGTACACGCCGTCGAGGTTATTGACCAGGAAGTCGGCTTCGTCAGGGTGGATGAGGGTGGAAAGGCGGTGTCGACGACGACGGCAGCGGTGGTGGCGGGTTCGAATGAGGGAGGTGTAGAGGTAGCAACCGAGTTCGCCCGCTATTCTCTCAGAAGGGGTAGGAGTATTACAGATCTGCAATACAGTCGCCGTTCCCTTTTGCATGGCTGTTCGTTCGCGGCTGTGTATTATACGTGTATTTATACGTGTGCGTGCATACGCGCGCGCGCGCGCGCGTGCATGTGTTTGTGTGCGTTTACGTGTATTTGCCTCCTTCTTGGAAGGAGGCATGCCGCCAACGGGGAATGGAAACGTTTTGTTACCGTGGAAGGACGAGTAGAGGTGGCGGGGAGGAGGAGAAAGCGGTTGCGAGAGGGTGCTGTCGGTGGTTGGGCCGCAGGGTGGTACGGAATCAGACAGATCCGCAGGTGGTTCTCAATCCGCTGCCGACCTTATGTACGTCGAATCCCCACTTCAGAATCCTCTTTTTTTCTTTTTTTTTTACTTAATTTACATACTTATTTTACCGCGTCGACTATTCTTGGAAGCTGAAAGGAACGTAAGAAACGTAAGAATGGCAGTCATGCGAGCACAATGCAATTTGTAATGTTTCATCATTGCAATTGAAAATGTCAATGGCATTCAATTTGCCAGGCCACTGATGGGTCATTGATATCGTGTCATGATGAATTTTGTTATGAGTACCTGCTCATGAATTTTGAATTACCCCCGTGCCATTTAATTATATATTCGTTCATTTTGTTAAATTTAATATTTTATCGAATGGTTCGCAAATTAACGGTAACGAGCTTTTGAATTAAATGATATATGTACAAATGTAATAAATTTTAATCGTTCAAATCGGGATACGTGATGTATCCCGTGCAAAAAAATTGTTCCAAAATTTCACAATGGAATACTCGACTTTTATCGACATACGATATATCACATTTGAGAAGTTATTAAATGCTTGCGAAAAGATGCTTCTCGTAATCTGCGATGCGATGGATTAATACTGGATTTAAAATCTTATTATGCTCAAGTCATCCTCGATTTCAATATTAGAGATAATGAAATTTTTTCTTTATATAAAACAATATCAGCGGGGCACGCTTATAAGTCGTTTATAAGTTTATGAGATCAGTTAAGCAGGAGCTGCAGCACAAGAAAATAGCCAACATCATCGGGCGTGCATGGAATTTTATCGATGTGCTTGGAAATTTGCCGATGAGGCGATTTAACGTTCAATAAAAGGTTTAATGTGCAGGCATTTATTCAAAAACTTATCCCATCATGCTTTCATTCAATTTTACAGTGTAATTACGTCTTAATTACGTTATGCCGTTTCTATTGTCGCGAAATTTCTTTTCATTTTCTCTTTTTAATCATACACTGTAAATACCATAATATTCTCTATTATTTATTTTGAAACAGTTTAATTGATATTAATTGATAAAATTGGGATGTTTAATTAATGAATGGATCTCTTCCAGTTCACGAAATCAATTCGTCACGAGAATATTCAATCATTACGATACATAAATAATTCCATTTGAAATGATCGCTCAATCTAGCAAGATCGGTTGGGAGAATGAAGAGGGTAATCTCGAGATGATATGTTTCGTATTAGTTAATTCGGCGACCTCTTAGCGTTTGATCGACACTGTCGGGAGGTCGGAGGTGTTCCTTCGGTTGCCGGAGCAGGATTAGCCAAGTCACGGGTTGGAATTTCCTCGATCCTGGAGGAGTATCGACCCAACCGGTCGCCCGGCGGTGATGCGGTCGAACCCCTTCCGTACCTCCTTCACCATCACCGGGAATAACTGGCCGCGTAGGCAGCGCGCGTGGGTTCGCCACTCCACGTGCATTATTCGCCTCCTCCAACCTTGCACCAGCGGGTCTGGGAAAATCCTCCGGATGACCCCGATTTTCCACCTCCGGGAAACGCCGAAGTCTCGTTTATACCCTGTCAGACGATGGATCGCGATTTTCGACTCGATTTCCTCGATTGTGATCTGCTTTAAGCTACGTAATTCTATTACGGTTATTGATTTTGTTATTCTTGTATTACGTTTTATATATATATATATATATATATATATATATACATATATCCGTGCAATCTGTAAGATTTAATAACATGAACTAAATCTAATCTTTTTAGTATACAAGTTAACACAAACATGCCTCTTTGCCTCCCTTTCCTGAATTTTGAGGATTTTAATATATAATAGATTGTTTTAGGCACCTCCCTTTATCTTTATTATAGATTTTTTTAATGGAGTAGAGAACTTAGACTAGATAAAATTTTCTGCACAAAAAGTGTAATTTTTAGCGTGCACACACACTAACACACACACACACACACACACATACATACACACATATATATGCATACACACAAATCAATGTATATGTTAAGTTGAACGATTGCCAAAAACAGAGGAAGTGGATTCGCGAAATAGGGTCATTAGTACATATAGTAATTTTGACGAATATTCCTTCTTGTAGAACGCTGATTAGTTTGCAATGCGTGCTGCGGTCGTAAGTGTTTAGTACGATTTGTTAGCTTTATCCGAGAGAGACTAACGAAAAGTAGCAAGAGTACATTTGTGTGACTGTAAGCGATAGGGATAACGACAAGTCACCATGGTCGGTCGCTGTTGTAGTAATATCGCTTTGTAGCTGAAAAACTGTTTTACTTTGACCTGCGAGTCTTTCTTGGTAACTTAGTATTGGCGAAACGCGCACACTATATGTGTCTGGTAGTGCAAGCGAAATGGTATAGAGAAACAATATATCGCTTGCATTGGTGCTATTGTTTTCGCGTTATTGTTAAATATACGCGCCATATTTGAGTAGTTGATTAGCGATCGATGTGTTTATTACTCGTTCATTAGTCCAGCGCCGCCACTTTATTAGCACTTTATCTCGCTTCTCTTTCTCTCTTTCTCTCTCTCTCTCTCTCTCTCTCTCTCTCTCTCTCTTTCTCTCTATATATACATGTGTATATGTAGAGCCACACGGTCGCTGCATTGTAACCTTTTTCTTCGGCGCGTCGATTCTCGATGCTCTTTTTTTCCGCGAATTACGCAATAATTTTGCATAAAAATCAACCTACGCTGTTCAATGTTCTCGAGACGCGCCGCGATTCGTTCGTCGAACGCTTTTTTCCCGCGAGAGCTTTCCACGGCGCTTTTCTCAGTGAAAAGAGGAAAGGCGGCGGCGGTGGCGGCGACGCGATTTAGAAGACACCGAGGCACCACCAAAGTGGTTTCACCTGAGAACCCCTGTTGTCTCTTTTTTTCAAGGATGCAGGTACGATTCCCGGTCGCCGGGCCTGTTGGTAAAATCATGCTGGTGGACCACCAGATGCGGCCACGAGCGACGGATCATCGGTGACCATCGGGACGCGGTGCATTAACTCTCGTGAGTTCCCTCCTAATTGCCAAGAGACCCCTGACTCGAGATTCAGGTAAAGAGAGAAAGGCAACGGGTCGTCGCGCGAGAGGCTGCGGCGAAACGCAGGGAGGAGAGGCAAACACTAGGTGTTGGTTGCCCCTCCTCTCTCCCCCCTCCCCCTCGGTACGGATTGTAGAACCAATTAGATGCAAACGAATTCACCCGTAGCTTAAATTTCCTACTGATTATTATACCCCCGTAACCTCTTGACCGCCGCGTATTCAAATCTCGCGTTCACAATATTACAACGCGCGCTTATTGTTTCATCATTATATATTCTTCGTTACGCGATTACACTTTTCTTCATATTCCGTATTATATTATGGGTAGAGAGGTATGTCGGATAGTATCGTTAATAACTATTAGAAAGTTAAACCTTTAACTTTATGAGCAATGCTCTCTTTTTAAATGTCAGTAGTTTTAAATAATGAAAAAATAAATTTTAATTCTGTCGAGAGAATTTTTATTTCCATAATGTTAAAATTGTCAAGTTTTAATAGCGTCGAAAACTGATCGTAATCTCTACTTATGTACAATATATAGATTAGAACGTTCTAAAGTGTACGTAATATTGCGTTATCATGTCGCAAGTAAAAGGAAAGATTGTCTGCCAATAGTTCGCGATTGTATCGTGATTGTAACTTGCCAGCTCGAAGTTACGAGTTCTAAAGTTTCTTAACAGATTCTTAACAGATATTTCTCGTTATTTATATTAATATGAGACGTTAGTTAAATATGATATCGTTCGATTATATCGACAAAATCTTATGTAGACTCGTGCCATTTTTCTACGACAGTTAACAGGATTCGTTACTCTTATCGTTATATCGATCGCTTTCACACTTATCTTTTTCCTCTCTTTGTCTTCCTTTTTTGCCTTTCTCTCTTCATCCGTTTTCTTGTTCATCACAATTATATCTTTGGCTTGGCTCTTACACAAATATACGCGTATATATACGTGCACTACTTTTCTTTGCTTCTTCATCCCAACTTTCCTCTTTTTCTTCCTCTCCTTCCTTCTATCTTTTTCCTAGGACCCTAAAAGTAGGGTAATACTTTTGTTAAATTAGAAAAAGTCACGAATATGTATACAGAGTGTTCCAGATCTGGCGAATCAGTTCTTATCCGCAGCTCTCTTGATAATAATGACGAAGGTCTATAAGGATTAAATCTACTACCGACTCGGTATCAGTAGTTAAAAAAATTACTGTTATTTACATTTCGGATTAATTAAGGAATTCATAAATGGAAGATCGTTTAATAGATCCAGGACACCGTGTACATAAAACGAAGTTGATGAGAATCATCTTGGAGTGACCTAGATTATGGACCGTTAGATCTGGTCGAACGGCGCGTATGCATAGTGCATTGTGCACTGTGTGTGTGTGCGCGCGCGCGCATGTACTATCACAACATTTATGCGCACACATACACACCTTTACACGACCGGTACACGCGCGCGTATGTTTAATTGGCTCCCCGATAACGAGTTTGTCTACAATGTCCACGAGAGCGGGAACTATATACGAAACCGTACGAGCGAGTTTCCGGTGCGACACACGTCCGACTTTTGCAAACGTTATTCCTGAATTAATGCACGAAAGACCTTAACTCTCTAACGACTTTCAAAGCGGATTAATGCCGTCCGTTCCTTGCCGCAGCGTGAAATATAACGCGCGCGCCTCTTTGCTAAGCTAACGATATATTATTAACCGGCGTCTTTGAATTATCCTTTATCGTTCGTCGATTTTTATCGGATTCCATCAAGAAGACGTGTCGGGGAGACTTGAAAAGAAATAAGAATATAATCTCATATTCGTCGAAGGAAACACGTGGATTTTTTCTCCTCCCTCTGTCTCTTTCTTTACTCTCCATCTAGCTGTCTCGAACTCCCCTTTGAGAATCGATTTCCTTCGTGCCGAGCAATTAGATCGTAACGATCGACCCTGTTGCTCACTTCAAAGGCCACGGCCTGCTGCCGTCGATTGTCGTGCCAGCGAGAACGCGAGAGATCAAGGAAAATACGCAAACGGAAATTGCTGAGATCGTAGAAAGTCGTTCTCCAAATGATTTTCGTGCTCGATTCACCGAATGGCGATTTAAACAGCAAACAATCGCCGATTTCGCGTATTTCTAAGAATGAGAAGAGCTGAAACTGTCGCGCTGTATTTTGCCTTTAATTTTAATAAGTTTGCATTTCAATGCTGGTAGAAAATGCGAAATGCTAATCCGTGTGGAAACACGATGACTGACATAAAATTCTACCGCGGTGCTTTATTTCTGTCGCATTATTATTTAATAGTAGATTTCTTGATCGATTTAGATTGTATGTCATATTGTCTATTGCAATTGTTTCAATGATTAACATTGCTATGAAATTTTACGATCAACTCTGTTTTTAGGCAAAAAGAAAAAAAACGTTCTCGAAAACCGTTGTACCATTCATTATAATTCTTTTATTGGCTATAATTACCTCTCTAAGCATTGTAATTTTTTCTTAAGCAACTTTTTATAACATTTATATTTATAAACAATGACGATACACAGGTGATCACATTTAAATGCCTCACCGTGTACACGGAGGGATCAAAGCGTGGTTATTATCGAAATAACCCTTGTATGGTTTATGAGCGTTTAACTATACTTCCCCCGCAGAAATCGAATTGTTCCCTTGACAACGAACGAGCCCATATGGCACGAGTGTGGGACAATTAGCTCTTAATTTGAAGCACCGAAATACAAAGTGATTTTCTATTTGGGCCTGATTTAGGATGTCGAGTGAACGAACGAAGTTCTATTGTAAAAAAAAAAAGAGAGAGAGAAAGAGTGCGACACATTCGAAGGTGTACGTGATGTGTGACTCGTTTCCTTTCACATCTTGCCAAAGGGTTGGCAAGGCATCTTGCAAGGCACCTCTTCTCCCTTTATCTCTCTCTTTCCGCTTCTCCTTTGTTTCCTCTCCCTCCCGCCAGACCTCCACACACTTCGCTTCATCGGACTACAAAAGAAAAAGGGGCACGCAGGGGTAAGAAAAGGCGAAGTTCGAACCTTCTCGACACGCACGGAACGGCTTGGGAGGAGGTACTTGTGCGCGGGATCTAAAAAGAGGAGAGGGAGTGACTGTAGATCGGTGTGATAAGGCGCGAACATGATCGAAAGATCCTCGATTAAGCAGATGCAGAGTCGTATCTCCCCCCCCCCCCTCTTTCCATTGCGCTCTCTTATAAGAGAAAGAGAGCAATTTTCGCGCGCTCCACTGCGTCGAAGATTACGCTGCGCATAATAAACAGATCGCGAGCCACCATATAACGTGACCATGAATGATCGTCGCAACGAGAGATCATCGCTACGATGAATACGATGAGACCAGAAGAGGATGATGTCGATATACGAATACATATATTATTCATTGATTGGCCGAGAATATCGGATAGGTCAGTAAAAGTATCAGCAAACGAGCGAGTGACCAACAAGTAGCATTTGTCGTATATCTTTCTTTCTATTTCTCTCTGTTTTACCGATCTCTGGACTTCACTTAACTCTGTCGATTACCATATATTAATATGATACAGTAATATTTACGTATATCTTGTTGTCTTTCCTCTCTAACATCTGTTTTGCATTGTTTGATTTTGTTGTGAATAATTAACTCCATGTTTCCTCTTTTCTTCTTTTTTTTTTATTTTTTAAAATCATTCTCTCTCTCTCTCTTTCTCTCTTTCTCTCTTTGTTACAGTTCGTCGAATATCGCACTTTAAATAGATTGAATTTTCAAACATTGTAGAAGAGATTTTACAGAGACATACATTTAATTATCATTCCCTTTGTCAAATTATCCGTCCATGTAGACCTTTATAGTGAACAGTAGTGCGATTCCACCTCGTGAAATTGGTTGATTCTTTTAATTTAAGGTTAACGAGCAAAACTTTACTTAAAAGTTGAACGCTAGAACGAAGAAGTAGTTGTGCATATTATGAATGAATAGCTTGTTTGGGGTCTCAGCGTTTAATCTCTGTTTTATTATTTATATAAGAGCGAGCTTCTGATTTGGTGACAGCATTTGATCCAAAAAAAAAAAGATTCACGGAAAGAAATTTTCTCAGAATTTAACCGTAATGATATTTAGTGAACTCGGACATTTTTTTCAATTATGCGCTGCGGAAAATTTACAACAAATGTTTATTTACAAACTTATATAATTTTAAATTACATAGTCTTATTCCTCAGATTTTGATCTTCAACATGAAAACAAAAAATTGTTCAATTACATTAATTTTAAGCAAATATATATTAATGTAAAGTCGAATATTGGATCCATGAATATCAATTAGAATTATGTGTATATAATAAAATAAAAGGGTAAAACCCTTTGTTCCTAAATTAAAAAAAAATTCTTAATTAAATATTTTGAAAACAATTTTATTATGATACAATTATTTACTAAGAGAATACTTAAACATTTGTTATAAAGAAACAACGATAATGATGGAAGCAAGGAGTCAGGATATGCTAAAATCCCTTTATATGCTCTCCTATAAATGCGCGCCAGCGCAATGCGACGATCAATGAATGTTAACCAACCCTGATCAGACCGCATTAATTAATATGAGTTTTATTGTTTCTGTCGGAAAAGTGGATCATATTTTCGTTAATCCGCGTGGTATGGCGCATGCTCTGTGTCAGTATGACTTCACTAACTCGGTAAATGCGATATTCCAGAGAAAATGTTTACGTCCAATTAAAGCACCTGAGAGAGAGATGATCGGTGGCACTCAAATATACTTCCATATTTATTAGAGCTAATTTTTATTGGAGCAATTAGAATTTTTAAATACGAGAAAGACATGATATAAGAGTTTCGATTTCTTTTAGAGCTGATTAGATTCTAAAAAGCATTACACTGAACATAGTATTTATTAAACAATAAACTATTTTATAATGTATGATTAATTTGGAATTTTTTTTATTTATGATCTAAATAAATATCGATAATCGTTAAATTACCAGATATACTTAATCCAGACTTTTGAACTAATCCAACCTTAATCAAATTGCATTCTCGCAATTCTCTCGCTCATAACAGTTGAAGAATGCCCGATCGAATCAATATAGTCGAAATAGTGGAATGATTATTCGGCAGCTTACAGTAGCTTACTCTGTTTCCCGCAACGGCATTCGCTATTAATTTCCTTTGATGGAAACTATTCCGAATAACTTGTATAAACTGTATTAATCTTCTGCGTTCATTCCCTATATCTGATATATGTACATTTATCAGTTTCTGATTCTATATTTTTTTATATATGCTTTAGTTATATATATTTTTTAATATCATTTATATGTAATCTATCTGATTATCAATAAATTGATTATATTTATAATTAATTGGAATATTAAATTTGAATAATGCAAGAATCAAAGCAAGAATTGAAATACAAAAATATAACGTAAGAATTAATTGTTAATTTTAAGGTAATATTGCCAAACTGTTACTACATATAAGCTATATACATACATTTACAATGGGTGCTTTCCAGCAAGGACACAGACACAGAGAATCGTTTCATCTTTGTTTAATGTAAGCAAACAACAAGGATGTAATGATTCACTCTGTTACATTGTGTCTGACTGTGTCCTTGCTGGAAAGCACTCAATGTTAACATAGTATATAATTTTATGTGTATATATATATATATATATATATATAAATTACACACACACACACACACACACACACACACACACACACACACACACACACACACACACACACACACACACACACACACACACACACACACACACACATTTATTTATTTATTTATACATATATGTGTTGCCAGGTATGTGTGTATTTGAATAGCATTGAAATGTACTTTCGGTATTTATCGGCTCGACTCCGTTGGTATATCGGAACAGAAACGCGTATGTCGGCAAGATAGGAAACTGTAACTGTATATTGCCGACTGTAACTTACCCATTACGGGTAAATTCATTATCCGTATCTTATCTCGCGTGTATTTCTTTCGCATATCCTAGAAGCAACCTTGTATTTATCGTACGTCACACAATAAGTCCTTGTTCGCTTTTATCACAAATCATTCGTTATAATAACCGCTTTGAATTTGATGATATATTTAACTGAGATGTAATAATCTCTAAGATGTAAAATATTGATCTAATAGTAAGATGCAGCAAAGTCTATCTATTCGTGGGAATTTTATTTACATTAACATTCCATTTAAGAAATAATTTGGATAATTATAACGCTTGACTGATGTATACGGTATTAAAATGTCTGACAATAACGAAATTACACATGAAAAATTATGCAATCATTAAAAAATTCAACTTATTTATTTAATTTATATTTTTAAATCTCTGAAAATATATGTGTGGTTGTCCCTATGACATAAATGATACACAATCAATAACCAATCAGAAATTAGCCTAAAATGTTATCTATTAAACTAATATAGAAACGTTATTAGAAATTTATTACAATTAAATAAGGAATTTGCCTCAAATTATATTCGACCATTACTATATATAATGAAACATTTTATATCCTTACATCATGGTTGTCACTAATATTGAAACGTATCGCAGCGTCGTCATTATTTTAAATAAAATTATTTTAAATAATTCGCAATTTTCAAATATAAGCTCAATAGTATAAACTCAAATATAAACTTAAAAGTTACTGCTCGGAAAAAATTATCACATGCGAATCAATAGTGGAAGACTGACGAAAGAAATTGATTCTTGGCAATTTTGATAAGAATCGTTACAAATTATATTTGAACACATTTATATTATTCGGTATATTATTTGATAATTTTATGGTTTTGCGACCTTGTTTTTATATATTTTTATATTATTGAGGATGACTAATGAGGATCGAAACGTATAGGATTATGTTTAAATTATTGTAAGATTAAAATTCATTTATTTTCATTTAACATCCTGCATTGACACGTAGCCTTTATCATTTAATTTGTTTTAAAATTTTGAATCTAAGTATATTGAATATTTTTAATCACTGCTCGGAAATTATTGTTTGAGTACGCACGTGGCAAATTAAATTTAACCATGTGAGAGAATACGTCGATAAATATTCGCTACAACGAACTAGTGTATAATACCGTATAATAAATGATTTCGAGACAGTCGGCGGGTCGATAGAATCGCGCGGTGGTATTGTACCGTGCCAAGATGATTAATTAAATGCAAACACCGCCACGCCCACGTGCGGTGGGACGAGGTGGATAATATAACCGCACGGTCGTATTAACTGCGTGGCGACATGTGATGCGACCGATCCTCCAAGGGAAATGTGTGATATCGTGATAAATGTAGGTCGGTATCGTGTCATTTAAAGGGAGTGACTTTCCCTTTTTCTGTGGCTATCAATCCTAAAATACACGCTACCGTAATGAAGACTTGTGGATGTCAAGATGAAAAGTGATTTCACGAGATTCACATTGGAACGGATTCACATTGGTAGTCTGTAATTACTTCGGAAATTATTCAGGGTAAAAGTTTTGATCGACGAAACGCGAAGAAGGAAATAAACGCCCTGCATTCCAGGGTAAATATCTTGAATATGCGGATTTCTTTGAAGAAACCTCGGAAACGATGTGGTTAGATTAATTGCGATGATGAATTCAGTTAAAAGAAAGAATAGAGAAAAAAGAAATGCTAGGGGATAGTTGGCCTAGATAGAAGGGAAGGTGGCTACTGAAAAAAGGACAATGAAACCGTGCGAACCGCAGAATGAAAATCGTCTGATCGATTCGCTTAATGATGCCATTAGCAGGATTTCCAATCTCGGTCGAAAAAGAACAAAAACGTTTTTACAATTTGCATTCGCAGCAGTCGCCCGTAATTATTCTAAAAAAAAAGCTATGCTCACATGCGGCTTTACAAATTTTATAGCACGTGGCTAGTATCTTTTTCAAAAATTATTTCCTCGTGAAAATGAAAAACCGATCACAAATAGATTCAAAGTGCAATCAATCTTTGAATGTTTTCATTATAATCCTTTTAACTCTGTCTTTTAAATGGCAATATATGGTTTGCACAATTTATTTATCACTGTTTTATTGTCTAAAATATGCAACGCTTAAAAATGTTTGGAAAACAACCTTAAATCAGAGAAATACAAACGTAGAAGAAACATCAAATAATAAACATCAATATTGATATTAAACTGAAATAGTGCTTTCGCAATATTTCAGTTTCCTCATCGAAGCTTATGTTGCGTTTGATTATTTTACTGTTTAAAGATAAATATATAATAATACATGCATCAAGTTATCGCGTATTAATTTTTGCATTTATATTTTTATCGCGAAGTCATTTTTGCAACACGCTATTGTACGCTGGATAATGCGTAAAACGATGTGGTTTTGGGAGGATGGTTTTGGTCGGTATGGCAGACTATAGTGTTTTCCATTGGCCATCTGTCGAGGGGAATACCCCCCGTGGATTAATTGGAATCTTGCGTATTGATCCAATAACGTGAGTGGTGGATACAAGAATCAGAGATGGGGAGGAAAAACTTGAGAAGAGGGATGCTCGGAAGAAAGAGATGAAAAAAGATACAGAAACTCCGGAAAGTGAAACAAGAAAAATAAGTGCTATTATTCAAGAGAAATATAAACAGGAATAAGTTATTAAACTGCTGTAACGCGAAGAACTTAAAGTGATAGATGCGTATAAAATTTTTCACATTAGGAAAATAACGGTATTGATATATTTAATAATAGAATAAGATAAAATTTATTTATTTTTCTAAAAAATTTCTCTATTTTAAATTAAATATTTATATCTCTTTTTAGTTATATCATTATGTATTTATATTTATATCTTTTTACAACTTTTTTAGAGTTTCCTCCTCATATAATATAATTCCTTATAATATTGTTAAGTCAAATTTACTGAAAATATTCTATATGTTTCATATTGTAACAAAAATTTTACATTTTCAGTAATAACTAAATCTCTCTCTGAAAATTTTAATCGAATATCGAGTAAAACGCGCACGTACAGAGTTCTATAAAAATTTCGCGACGTTTCTTCTAACGAATACACGTCGCAATGCACGATCAATATTTACATTCCACCTGAAATCTACTTAGACTTCTTAAAGCTTTTAAAGGTTTATCTTCGTCTCGCTTATAGCATGTCATGTCATGAGCTGACGATGTGTTTCGCGTTAATTGTGCGCCTTAATTAAAACTAATATCGCCTAAATTAAAATAAATTAAAACGCATCAGCCCTTCGCTCCGCACAGTCCTTCCCTTTATAAAGACCTTTAAAAAAGGAAGGTACGTCGCTTGCTCGAGTGTGTGTGTGTGTGTGTGTGTGGGGGGGGGGGGGATGCGCGCGTGTGTGTGTATGTGTAACTCGTAGTCATTCTTGCATTTTTTCACGCTTTGAAAATCACACTTCGAATATTTTTTTCTGTTCCGCTTTTTTATTTACTGAAACTACGATTTTACATTTCCTTGCAATATTTCTCTTTCGTTTGTAGAACGAGAACTGAAATTTTTTTCCTTTAATCTGAGCAATAATTTCCTTCTATTGGATAAAGAGTAATAGAACGCACACAGAGAGAAATAAGACGGGGGCGATGACAAAGTGGTGCGTTTCTTTAGAATAGTGTTTGACACATTTATGGAATGTACACTGAGAATATTTTCTGGTTGAAAATGGATGAAAGAAAACTAATTCACATGAATTAGAATTCTGGTTCTCGACTAGAATTATATAATAGAAAATTCTAATTTGTCCATTTTCAACCAGAATTTCAATTAATGCAACCGGACTTTTTTCAGCGTGTGCATATAATCTAATTACTCTGATAGCAACGTGCAAAGCATGCAAATTGCTCGGGGAAATATATTTTTCTAATTTACTTTATGTGCCATTTGCGTGTTTGTTCGTTATCAAAATCTTTTTGATTTATCTTCGATTTATTCACATTAATATCAATAAAGTCGCAGCAGCAGAGGAACGTATACATGGACACTCCTTTTCCGCGTGCACGCGCAATTTTCATAGTTTCGAAGTTACCAAAAAATTTCTTATGTTGTCAAAAATATAACTGCGATTTGAAGTGAGTAATTCTCTCTAGTAACGGATCAAGTTCGCTTAATTGGTGAATCTAGTTAAGATAATGAATTATCGATAATTCGATAAAGACCGATCGAAAGCGAAATTGGAGCGTTCAGTAAGCAACAGAAATTCCGATATCGGTATAATTTATTCAAGGTCGTACAGACCGAATTTTATAGCGGAATATCTAATAGTAATAATACACTAAGAAACTACACATCTCTGCGAGTGCCAGATATAGTGTATACTCTAGATTCTACACACTTATAGAATTCTCTATCTAAAGACTCTCACGGGGATTTAAATATGGCGAGGTCTTTCCCCTTCTCTCCCTTTCCTTTTCCACCATATTCCTTCGCGTCCCGATGATAAGGCACACCGAGCTTTCTCTCTGCATCGATCTTCTTTCTCTTCTCCCGATGTATTGCTCTCCAAAGATCTGTAGACATGATCTGTAGACTATATATGCCGTGTGTACATCATGTGTCAAACTGGCACACACACTGGCTTTCGACAGAAATGAATAAAATAGGACGCGATGACGATTAGTCTTATTTCTTTCTATTCAATGGTGTAATAGGAAATGGCCGTCTTCACGCTCCCTCTCTCTCATTTTCGTTGACCATATTTAATATACTATTTAGATACGGACTAAAAATTCTATAAGTCTCTCCTCCCCCCCCCCCTCTCTTTCTCTCTCTTATTTATTGGCTCCTGCCTTCACAGAGTAAAGAGACAATGCGGCCAGATCACGTCATAGAAATTTGTCAACCAGCTAAAGTCTTTACATATGCTTAAAAAGGCAAATTTAACTTTTTTAATCAGGAGAATGCACAGTCAGTTGAGCAATAAATTAATTCAAGATACGATTAGGTTTCTAAATTATATGAGGCATGGATGGGCTCGAACCCAGATCTATGAATTGCTAGTCTACGAATCGAGCACCGAGCCACCTGACGTCACAACTAAGATTATTCGTGTATCATTGGCACCTCTGCAAACATCGCTTCGCATAAAGAGCAATGTTTGTAGAGATGCTAGTGATCCACGGATAAAGGTAGTGCTGCCGCCTGGCGGCGGTGCCCTGAGATATCTGCGCGGGGACTGGGAGGATTGCACGACAAACCCACCCCAATGTCCACCGGTCCTCCATCCATATCCCCCACACTTGTATCCCCTACGACGAACACACGACCACCATCGCATCACCACTACCAACCGTGCGAAATCCAACCTCGATAGTTTTATCAATGTAGCTCGACGTGGAACAGTAATGTTGATAGGGCTGCTGCTTTTCCGACCTTCTGGCATGCCTCGCCCGTCTAATGCGACAATTAATCAAATCCCAAAAGGAATAGTGCGTCCGACAGGTGTTCATTCATTAAAAAACATCTTCATCTTCTAAAATGAATTCCTCAATATTTCTTTCGCTTGATGTTTCATTGTACCAAGTATGCACTAGTTTTGAAATTGTTCACTTTAGAGCTTACCTCCGACTCGATTCCTCCTTTAACTCTTCGTTCGAACTTTTTTTCACATATGATTGTGGCTGTTGAGACACACGATGGTGCACTTTGAAGGTACTACTGAATAAAAGATGAGAGTGCTGCAGATGCATCCGATAATGCAACTTTTGAATTATTGCAATGTAAGAATATTGTACAAAGATTACGGCGATACTATGGATTATACGAAGCAAGATCGATGATCATGGAAGAATATTTCTTCTTCGTTGAACTTTCATAAGAAAAGCTTAAGCAATTTGCGTGGTTATTCAAGCTTGCAAGCAATTTCTCTTTTTATCTCAGATGAAGTCTCATCGACAGATTACAAAATGTTCTTTCTCTGAAGGCTCATTTGATCGAATACATGGAACAATATTTTCATATTATCTATAATTGAAGAATAAATCTTTTTCAGCCGGATCTAAATACACATTGATGGAAATGTAAATCGATATCCAATATTATTCAATTCAAGTCGAGGAAAACTAGACCATCAAAAGATAATATGGACGAAATTAGAAATGATGTTTCTGACTCGACAACGAAACTATTTTGATTCCTTTCCCATGGTATTATTGGAATAAAAAAATCACTATAATATAACACCGAATGGAAAAATCCGCTTTGCCACTTCAGTTTCACCTGTATTAAGGTTTATTGTTTACAATGTCTAATAGAATACTCGAATTTGTTTCTTTTCGCTGTTTTTATAGTACTAAGGTCTAAGTAATCGTTTTGAGAACGTACTACGATTTTTAGAATGAATAAAAATTAAATCGAGGAAGCTGTGTTTAGCGAAAATCATCACTTCTTCTATGAAGTTGAAGTATCGCGAAAGGGTAAGATAGTGATGAGATTTTGTTTTTTTCTATGCTAAGTAATTATTGTGAGAATTTTGAAATAAAACGGGAAACTGAGTCGGGGACTATGTTTATTGTGTATAGCAAAGATCACTTCTTCCATTGAAGTTAAAATAATTGCAAAAGAGACGGGATAAAAAAGAAAAAAATAAAGGAAAGGAAAATAATGACGGAAGGCTTACGATCGACCTCAACCCAGCGTTAACCTTTTCATCGACCCCGTTGTCCGCCACCCCTTCGCAATGTCGCTCCAATTCCGTGTGCTGGTTGTAAACGGAAACAGGGGCGATTCATTACTCAGTAAATGGTCGTGGCGCGGTTATTATAGGCACGGAATTAATAGAAAAAGATAAATAAACGAGAGAGAGAGAGAGAGAGAGAAAGAGAGAGAACGTGGCCGCCGCCTTTTAATCTTTGATTACTTGGCAACGAAGTATCGAAGCATGCGTCACGAAAAATATCGAAATATTATATAACACCGCAAATATAATTCTGTTAATAAATTTCCGAATTTCATTGCATTCTTTAGACAATATTTTAATCAATTCCTTATGATTTCATGCAAATTTACTAGAGCAAAACTTGCCCTTCGCGAATCCTCTGCCTATTCAAGTATCGATCTCACACGAATGACGAGTAGACACATCCGACCTCCACCGAAACTATGTTACAACCTACGACCTTCTTCCAGTTCCGACTTTCGATTGGATTACCCGTCGTGTTCGCGCGATCGATGACGAACGAGAGAATTTCCGGAGCTCATCCGGGCGGCGACCGGCCCGCAGTAGATCCGCGTTTTCCGGATTAATACGAGCAACACGCGATGTTATTTCTCAACGAGAGGTCACTGCGCGACGATAACGCGCAGGAATATCCACGGACGCGCTCCGGCCATTTTGCGGACTATAGGCACAACGTAGATGCGTCCCGATAACGGAATGCCTCTGTCATTTGTCGTGACTTTATGATCCTTGACGATTCAAACAGTCTTCTTGCTCAACGAACCGATTAAAACGATTTTCACTATCTTTAAAAATAATTCGGCATTTCTGCATTTTAACAAAGGGACAGAAAAAGAACTGTTGATGGTCGAGGAAAGCGAGAACGGCTCTTTGAATCGACCAGTGTGGCAAGCAGCCGCGCCTCTCGGTAGCTGCCTTATCGACTGGAAATACCATCGCTGTACCATGATGTGTCCATGCTGAGGAATATCGAGGACAATGTAATAGTTTACGAGAATTAAAAAAACCTGCTGGTCAACGTAACACAACAGTAGCGTTCGGGCGTTTCCTCTTTGTTTTCGTTCATAGAGGTCCATCATCATGCAAACATTCATAAAATTCTTCGTTCGTGTCGTCCCCACTAGCTTTTTCACCCTCTATCGTTTCCCTTGATCGCGAAAACTGTCTAGCGAAAGCGCGCGACACCAATTCGACTTTTAATCAATGATACACTTTCCACATCCTGTATGTCTCGACAAGTCTTGATGATGATGACGTGGTTGGAAGTGGACGACCACCAGGACGAGGACAATGTCCCATCACACCAGTAACTCTTTAAAGGCGTACTGCTGTGACAGGACAATATTCCCGGCCGGTGGGCTGATTTCTCTCCGATGTCTTCCTTCCCCTTTCTCGGAGTTAGTACTCTTCTTGGTTCCCTCTCTCTCTCTCTCTCTCTCTCTCTTTCTCTTCCTCTCTCTCTCTCTCTCTCTCTCTTTCTTTGTCTTTTTCTCTTTCTCTTCCCGACTGCTTCTCGGTGCGGCAGTCAAACGGATTGCCGAACGAGATATGGCGGCCGGCGAAAAATACCCCTTTGCGAAGGCCGTATCATTCGGTCGAGCGTCCCGACGGCACTGCGTCGCTCGGTGGCGGCGGCGGCGCCTCCGCACCCTCTCCCCAATCACCCACCCGTCTCTTCCCCACTAGGACTGGGGCTCTTCTACCTTCCCTGAGCCTCTCCCACCGCGAGGAAAACTCACCCTCTTCGTCTTCGATATGATCCTCCGGTCTCGTGTATATACGCACGCATGCGCGGGAGGGAGAGAAAGCGTTTGCGCGTGTGTATGTGTGTCTGTGTGGGTATACGTGACAGGGAGGGATACAGGGGACTCACAGGGCGCGGAAGAGTAGCACCGGCGCGAGAAGGGGACCGAGTACGACCCCTCGACGTTGCTGGGGGCGGACGTGGAGACTGCTGCTTGGTACTAGGGATGTCTAGCGATACTGAAAATACTGAAAGTACATACGATCTCACTACACTGGTCTCGCCACCCATCAGCCATCCAACTCTCTCTCTCTCTCTCTCTCTCTCTCATCCCTTCTCTTTCTACCATTACTTCTCTTCCTCTCCCTTTCGCTACCCTTCTCTCTTTTGTTTCCCTTTTTCCTTCCTTTCCATTTTTTCTTTTTCTTTCACTCACTTTTTCACCTCACGTCCTATCCTCGCCGTCGTAACGTAAGACGATCGAGGTCATCGGGAAAAGAGGTTGCTTGGCTTGTTGCGTTATGGACATTCATGAATTTTTATAATGCACGTTTATGATCGCACCATCGAATGATTATGGATCGCTATTTACATTGCTGCGAAAACCATATATCTACCGATGAGTACTTTTTTTTCAAGATGATATGGTTCAATTAAATAGTCGATAAGCCGCGTCACGCTGACCGATTGTGCAATCGTCCACTCGAATCACATCAAACGATTTTTTAAAATCTCAGTTTACGCGGTGATATTTCGATTTCGCGGCGATAGCTCGATAACCGCAAAACATACGCATCACGACGAGAAAATTAAATCTGCAACGCGCGGAATTATTTTGCACACAATTTTAAATTTGCGTAAACAAACAGTAACATGTGAAGACACGAACACAAACAGATAAACATTGTTTCGAAATAATTAGAAAATCAAAAAAATTTAAAACTTAACATGGATGGACACTTATTGATGAAAATGATACGTTAATCTTGTTTTAAAATTATAACTTGCGGAGTTTTTTTTCTCACAGCTTTATGCCATCTGTCTTGTCAAAGTATCCTGCCTCCGTAGAGTCGATACGTGCGTATGTACGAAGGGCAGATATTCCATTGATGATTGATTTTTTCTTTGATCTAAATGAGAGACAATCGGAAGATATCACCTTATTGGAAAAATCCTGATTTCAAGAGACGACGTTTCGAATATTGAAGAGGAAAAGAACGCCCTTTCTTGATGCAATAAATCGCAGGGAAAACGCAAACGATATATCGCGCTCTAGACATTCTTTTTTAACCCGCAACTTTTACCCTCCGATAAAAAAATCGTCTGGAGAATTTTCCAATATCGACAGCAATAAACGTCTCCCTTGGAAATGAGATGTATTATCTCAATGTGAGAGCGAACGGAGTAAGATAGCGGTAAGGGCGAAAAGCGTGGAAAAGAAGGAAGAGTTTAATAATCATGACGTTCCGTTGAAGAAAGCTCCAATGACGAGAGAAAGGAGACGAAAGAGAGCATGAAGAGGAGAAACGTCGTAAGACGTTTTTCTCGGCGAGGCCGATCACGGCTTCCTCGGAGGAGGGAGATCGCGAGAGACCGAAGCGAAGCGAAGCGAAGCCGACATGACCGAGCGAGCGGCGCCGAGAGCCGTGCGGTGGTGCGAGCCGTACACGATGAGGAGAACGCCGCGGAGGGGTGTATTGATCCACCGACTGCGCGTTCTCGTCGGCGTTGTGCTCCACGACAGGCAACTACCCACTCTCCCTCGCACCACTTCGTCCCACCACCGCTGCTGCCGCCGCCGCCGTCGCCGCCGCCGCCGCCGCCGCCGCCACTCCCAACCCCAAACGACTCGCTCGTTTCGCCCTCCTGGCTCTTTCTCCTCTCTTCTCTCACTCGTCCGGACCTTCCGCTCCACCCTCGCCGCACTCCATCCTACTCCAACCCCTGTATGCTTACCCGCCTCGCCGCCCTACATCCCCCGCGACACCCTTCGTTGCGCGCATGTCGACCACGCCGCTCGCGGCGATATATCCAAACCGGGCTAACGCGCAACCCCCGTGGCTCTCCTCCGACCGTCCACCCCGCTACTACACAGCGCACCCCGCTGTCCCGTCCACTCGCCGTCCTCCCTTTCCCCGCGCGCACCCTCGCGCTGTACGGCCGCAACGCCGTCGGTGCTGGCGGTGAATGTACGACGCGTTACGACGCTGGAATCCTGAGGGAAAAGGCATCGCGACGGCACGGTATATCTCCGGTTAGATATACACGACGGAACGACCATAGTTTCTCTTAGTTTCGTACGTATCTCTCGAGTCACATGCGAGACGCAAGATGGGCGAGTCCACGCTAGTATTGCTCGTAGATGGGATATTGGTTTGTTACTCACGATATACGAGATATCTTTCTAACTGAAAGAAAAGAAGGGTATCGGAGGTGCGCGTAAAGCGCGCGCAGAACGTCTGCAGTTACATGAAAAGGACAATTTTGCTCCAGTTTTTAAAAATTTAGTTAGATGTAATTTTATTGCACCATCAAAATAATTGCATAGGAATCTCAAGCATGAGGAGCTACAAAATGCTATATAAAGTTTTATCAATCTAAGCTATTAGGTGTTGGAATTAATTCGTAGCGTTTTACAAGTGATGGGAAGTACTTTCATTAATGTATTTTTTAATGCTCATATGAAATAAATAACATTCTTTCATTAAAAAACGCTACGAATTAATTCCAACACCTAAGCTATAATAATAATTTTGATAGTTCAACAAAATTATTTTCAGATTTGTATATTTAGCTTACATTTTTAAATACCTTAAAACCGTACAATATTAATTGCTTTGCGACGGCAAAATTCATGATACGACAATTGTTATTATTATGTGGATAAGCAAAAGACAAAATAATTCTATCAAAGATACCACAGTGACCGACTGCGCACTTTTTATTTTGTATTTGATCAAGAATTAAATTATGTTACGTGAAAACGATTTTGTAATTTATTAATTAAGAGGACTAATTAAAAAGACTCTCGAAATAAAACAATGTAACAGATTTTTAAACGCGATAAGCACAGTATGTTCGTGACACGGCCATAACACGAATTATTTAACGACGCCGAATATAAGCGAATATAGACAAGACAATTATAACGCGATACGCAATTAATCAATATAATTGTAAAAATAATTAATCAAGGTTAAGGATGATAATGGCATCATTGTCAGAATTAATCCCGTTTTACAATAACAAACATCACAAGTGACACGTAATTCTACAGATTACGTGCACGTTGCTTTTAATTAATTACTTTAACTGAATGTTTTATATCAGGCGTAATAATTGATTAAATATTGGCGCTCATCCGTGTCTCTAGATATTAAATGTAAGCGCGTTCGGTGGCAACAGCGAACGGTCGGAGATTTATGGATATTGCGAGAGACAGGGTATGGACGGATACATTGTTTTTCTTTTCTCATGAGATTATCGATTATTCTACACACAGCTTGGATGAAACGAGAATACTATCTAAAAACTTATTTCATGAAAAATAAATTTTATGAAAATATCAAAAGTAACCATTACAAAATGGTATTTATAATGACAGGAATAAAAATGCATTTATTTTGCGAACTTACCTTCAAACTACGAGGATTCCGCAGGTCGTAAAATCTCGGTACTGACGGAATTTCGAATCTTTGGTAATCGGTCAACCTAAAAGACGATAATATTAATAATTATCCTCTTATACTTGGAAAGATACAGGTATTTATTCTCGTGTGCAGTTTTTGTGATTTACATAAATATCCTGACGAATGCGTAAAAATTGCAAATGCGAAAGAACAATAGATGAGGAAATTGAGAGGTTATTTCCCGTTTTTACTTAATCCTGTGGTAAAAATATTTATATTTTTTTTTTATTATACGGACGTATTACACGGCATAAGTAAAAGTTTCTCGTAAGTAGACATAAAACGTGGCAGTGCCAAGGTCGTTAGCTCTCGGCAGACACAGTGACCTTAACACATCGGCGTTATACATAGAATGTAGATTGCTTACAGGAATAGACGGGCCGCGCTATATTTTCCGTCCAAGTTCCAGGGTTTGCTGACGCGATCGTTTTGCGAAATGATATATTATTTTTACACTTGTCGCGCGAGACAGAATGTTTGTTTCACTTTAACGTCAGTCTGGAAGAGCATAGAACCCACTACTTACTGAACGTCAATCGTAGTAATGAAGAGTCTATGGTAGGCCATGGAGGGCATGGCGATCATCGCGCAAGTACTTAATACGACGAGCGGTAGCAACTGAAACAAGAAAAATATACGAGCACGAGCTCTTAATAAAATTGTCGATATTTGTAAGATGTTTATCGCCATCTGCACGAACGCTTTTCCCAAGGAATGGCTACAGAATGTAATAAATAGAAATCCGTCTGTATTTAACATGATGTATAATTTGTGCATGAATATATTAGCATTAAATTACTTTAACATAAATGCTTTGTAGTTAAAAATGGTCACCTTTATATATCACAAGAATAAAAAAATGTATATAGAAAAAATATATATTAAGATATATTAAGAATATTATATAAGTCAACAGTAGTTTAACTAAAAATAATCATATTAATTCTTGAACAGTATCTATTAATAATAAAATAAGTTATATTCTTGTCATGTTCTTATTTTGAAATGTTATTTGTTCCATTAATATTGAATAAACAATATTATTTTCAATTAAATTGCTGTTGGTTAATGCTGTTAATATATTATAATATTATTTATTTTTTCATGTTTAATATATATGTATAATTTGCACATAAAATTTTATATATATATAATTTGCTTTATATAATATACAATTCGCTTTATTGTAAGAAATAAAAGGAATTGATACTATGCATTTTAAAAAAATTTCTATAAAATCATAATATTTAATAGCTTTTAGTACGAAGACTAACACGAGCCGGAACGCCACGTGGATTTTTGCTTGACCGCAAATGGACTTATGATCGATTTATTTTTGTTCGCAGCGCCGGCATGGA
The DNA here is from genome assembly GCF_024713525.1 of Acromyrmex echinatior. Classification (NCBI taxonomy): domain Eukaryota; kingdom Metazoa; phylum Arthropoda; class Insecta; order Hymenoptera; family Formicidae; genus Acromyrmex; species Acromyrmex echinatior. Next base: position 23,457,545 of record NC_141852.1, read on the forward strand.
GGCAACAAACGGCGCGATCGAGCACGACTTCCACAACACGTTGGTGCCGATAAACGGTAGCCATTCAGGCAGCTCCGGCAGGAGTACGCCGAACGGCGGCGACCCGGCGCCGGGCAAGCTTTTCGTGGGCGGCCTTTCCTGGCAGACGAGCAGCGAAAAGCTGCGGGAATATTTTAACATGTTCGGCACTGTCACCGATGTCCTCATCATGAAGGATCCGATGACGCAGGTCGGTCTTTCTATCTGAGCATAACTCTCGGCTTACTCGCCCGATCAATTACGGTTATTTATTGTACGAGGTTGTTCTCACGCGCGCGCGCGCGCGTGTGTGTATATGTGTGTGTGTGTGTGTGTGTGTGTGTGTGTGTGTGTGTGTGTGTATTTAATTCACCAGCTGTCAAGCTAATAACGAAAGTTGTTCATTTCTCGCGTTTTCATCGGTCACGTTCTGATAATATTTCAAAGCCGCATTAATTAAGAGTATGCGTGCAATAGTATCTTTTAATTTAAACTTGTGAGAAATTAATTTTTTCTAATCTCTTTTCTTAATTTAACGTTTCTAAATTTATTCAATACTCTTCTATATCCTAATGCATCGTGTATGTACAATTTATATGATTTATAGAAATCTATTTTCAGAAATAATTTTTATTGATTGAATGTTTTGTTGATAATGTCATGGATATGATTAAATTTGTATTATTCAATTTACGGTGAGAACAGCCTCGTATATTGCCCACGCGTTTCCAAATCGCGTTCATGCCGCGCCTGTTGATTTGCCGGTAACGGTTTTCGGCTCGACCCCGATTCTCGGTGCTTCGCGGGGGGTCAGCCGCGAAAATGCCGCGAGAGAAAGGAGTTTACCTCGACAGGATTCGATGCACCAAGCAATCTCTCCTTCCACTTTTGCACGAAACTATATACCGTAGTAGACCGTAGTAGATGAGAAGTTGTACTAATCGGTGTAATTAATTGCTGATAAAGTATCAAGAGAAGTAGATTGTATTAGGTATATTATTAATCGCATTAATCGCATTATATATTAAAAGAAGGTGGGAGAGGCAGAGTTGTCGTTTTTTTTTCTTCTTTTGTCGGATTTGCAGGCGGTAAATGTCGAATGCGGGTGTAATATCGGATATTTCGCGAACGAGAATGGGTGGGACAGACGTAATGTTTATATATATTATATATATATATATATATATATATATATATATATATATATTAGTAGCTCCTTAACGTTCGTAATGGATTTGAGTCTTATCGCAGTCTTTGTTTCACGTAACATTAGAATGTTTGTCTTAAACATTGGCTTGGACAGTCTTGCATGCAAATGGTAGTTTTGGTAGCACTAGTTAACCGTTTATAACAAAAGCTACGAGAAATCACCGAAAGCAGGATTTATTAAAGATTAGGATAATTTCATAATCACAGAGTATTCTTATATTCCGAATCGAACCCGCAATGTTAGGGAGAAGACGAATTTCGAATCAGTTTTCAGGTGACAGATTTGAGCAGGTTAGAAGTGAACAGTAATTTTATGAAAATCGTGTGGTACTTATTTTACTCGCAATAATCGACAAATTACAATCAGCTTTGTCCCAACGCGTGAAAAGTTTCCATAATCATGAAACACGAGCGGTACTAAACATTTAGCGGTCTTGCGATAATTGAACGAAGTGCGAATAAAAACTTGAATAAAAACTTGATCCCTCGATCAAGTCGGGAAAAATGAGTCGGATGTCGGAGCGTTCGATTGCGAGAGCGAAAAAGAAAAGAGTCGCAAGAAAAGAGGGAGACACGCAATAGACGGTCCATGTGCATCGTGCCGGTTCTCGGCTTGTTCGGTTACAGCGTAGCCGCGGTTTCGGCTTCATCACATTCGCCGAGCCCGGTAGCGTCGACAAAGTCCTCAAGTGTCCCATCCACACCCTGGATGGCAAGAAGATTGATCCGAAGCACGCGACGCCGAAGAATCGCGCGAAACAGGCCAATCGCACTAAGAAGATCTTCGTGGGTGGTGTCAGTCAGGACACCAGCAGCGACGAGGTCAAGGCCTACTTCAATCAATTTGGGAAGGTGGAGGAGACGGTGATGCTGATGGATCAACAAACGAAACGTCATCGCGGCTTCGGCTTCGTCACCTTCGAGAACGAGGATGTGGTGGATCGCGTGTGCGAGATACACTTCCATACGATCAAGAACAAGAAGGTCGAATGTAAGAAGGCGCAGCCGAAGGAGGCGGTGCAACCGGGCGCGCTAGCGCTCGGTAAGCGGGTAGTGCTCGGTGCTCTAGGTGTGCGGCTCGCGCCGCAACCGCCGCTGCCGGTCGCGGCGGCGGCGGCCTCGCAGTTGGTAGCCGCGCAGGCACAAGCGGCGCAGGTGCAGGCGGCTGCGGCCGCGGCGGCGGCCGCGCAGGTGCAGAACGCGGTCGCGGGATACGGTAAACTGTTCGCCACCAGTGGCTATCCTCTCTCGGCATATCGGTACGCGCCCTATCCGATACCGGCCGCAGCGGTCGCCGCGGCGGCTGCTGCGGCGGCACCCACCGCCCCGACGGCACCGGCGCCAACACCAGGTGCCGCCGCGGCCGCTGCCGCTGCCGCGGCGGCGGCGTCCTCGCCCGCTGCGGCCGCGGCCGCCGCCGCGGCGCCCGGCAATCCCTATCAGGGCTACTCGCTCACCAACGTCGACATGTCAAGCTTCCAGGGCGTCGATTGGGGATCCATGTATGGGATGGGGATGTACGTTTAAAGAGGGGATACGTATTACGTATATTATATCGCACGCGCTCCCGCTCTCTGATCTCTTGGACCCGACGACCGACTTCTCGGGGATCCTTCTCGGGGAAGTGATCATCTTCCCCGTGTACGATACGATATAATATTCGTTCTCCGAGGTTAATCGTGGCGCGAATCCGCCTTTCGATTTTTATTCGGGGATTTAGTCCAGAGGGTGTCTCTGGAAATGGCCCACCGCTCGCGCTGCAAGTAATAACACTCGATATTCGACGAAGGAACGACTTTCGTTAATACTTCGTCGTTTTATCCATCGTTCTCTTATCTTCGAGAAACGATGCTGGGAGAGAAATGGATTCTTCGATACTTTCATCATGGAATGGCATCGTGGGAAGCAGATAAAGCGAAAGACTCCAGTGAAGAAGGTTAAAATTTCAATCGATTCGCGCTCGAGCGAAGAATGAGTAAAGATGAGAGCAAAGATTGCCACACACAAGAGGATCAACCATCTCCGACGTACGGAGATCCAGCGAATCAGGAACACACGCGAAGAGGGAGGACAGAGTCATCCGTGTAATCATACGTTACTTTCCCAATCGAATGAATTTTGCGTTTTAATTTTCATTATACGTTACTTAATTTATTTGTGAAGAGGCGAGATTAAGTATCTCATTATATGTACGTTAGTTCTTTCGAGTCCCTCGTCTTTCGTTTTTCGCGCGGGTTACATCATTTTTCACAATCACAAGTCATTGCGTTTCAGCACACTTTGGTTCCTATTTAGATTAACGCGTACGCATTAGAGTCAAAAGCGGCGTAAACGGAACCGCGTTTCATCCACGCGTTTCAGCCACGCCCATTACGTTAATCATCGATTAATTAACGCGATCCATTAGCGGCACTCGTTTCACTGCGTTCGCGGCAACCTCGAGCCTCCTGAGTGTTCCCGCAACGGCCGTTCTCTCGGCCATGAAGCAATAAAAGGAAGAAAATCGAGAAGCGGCGGACGCCGTGAACGATTCTACTCCACCAAGGGAGAGAGAGAGAGCACTAAATCGTTTCCCTTCTTATTTCCGTATTTCTTACTTTCCGTTATGCGTCCCTCTTTATTTTCTCATAATGTTTTATCACGTATAGTATATATGTATATTCGCTAACACCCCGATCGAATTGTCTCCGGATCAGGGATCAGCGGAAGCACGAACGCGATGCGTCGAATCAAAGTATGCGCTTTCATCGTTATGTCGCGGAAGAAAATGCCGTTTTCCTGATTACTGGCATTTTTTTTTTTTTTTATAAAAACCTTGCTGGTTTTTAATATAAAAAAAAAAAGCCGCGTTTATACCCTCAGCACGATTCAAATTGTATAGAGAAAGACTAGTACTAGGAAGACTAGGATCCGCGTCCGCAACGCCAAGTGCCAAACGATCGAACCGAAGGGAGACCCATCCACTTTCAGACGGCCAAGGGCGTAACTCCCAAGAAACGAGCTCTCCGAGCTTTCCCTATGATTCGCATTCCTTTTTTCCGGATTCAACCGGCAATTGGCTACGACCACAGCTTCATAACAAAAACGACGACGGACCCTTTTAGTCTCTCTTCATCGCATCGCCGTTGATGCTTCCGCTCGTCATTCTTGGCGGAGCCTCGCGTCTTTTCGCCTTTCCAGAGGCAACAGGTCAATATACACATTTAATTCACTTTGCGCGAGCGGATAGACTCTCCCGATATTACATACGTACGACATACACGAGCAACAATACGAGGGACACATACATAACTATATATAAAATGTATAGGTACATATATACATATGGTAAACACGTATATACACATACATATACATATATATATATATATATATATTTTTCTTCAAATAATGGAAGACAATATTTCTCCGCTCTCCACCGCGTTAAATAAGAATAAGACTATAGCGATTACACATGTGTAATTCGAGTAATTCGAAAATCGCGTTAACCTTTAAGCAAGACTTTTAGCGACTTGCGATATGTAATCCGCGTACGAGAAGTCGCGCGTATAGCTGTTAAGACTAATTGACAGTATCACACCCGCGATACACGCCGCACGCGATTGGCGTAACGTAATGAGCTCCTAAGAGAGTAAAAGATGGCGAGTTCGCGAGTTTTATTTAAGTTAGGCTTAAGCGGGTAGCATTACTGATAGCGCATATAGATATTTATGTGAGAGAGAGAGAGAGAGAGAGAGAGAGAGAGAGAGAGAGAGAGAGAGAGAGAGAGAGAGAGAGAGAAGCGAGTAACAATAAGGAAAGAGGGCCGATAGGACGGCCTCAACATGCGCGCGAAGAGAGAGAGAGAGAGAGAGAGAGAGAGAGAGAGAGAGAGAGAGAGAGAATGTGAGACAGATACTTAAGAGATATTATTACGCATCTTTATAAAATATATTTAAGAGTTCGTGCGACTGCGTCTGCGAGAAATGGGAACCCAAGATTGAGATTAGCTCACGTAACTCAAGCGATAAATTAGATTTAAGTCTTTAAACTGCGTAAATAAGAAATTTGTGAGAAGTATTATAAAAAATATTCGTTAAGGAATTTGTGAGAGAAATGAATATTTAATTTATATGTATTCACTTGTAGAATACGCCCCGAGATCGACTCGACGGCGGCGAGTATTTAATTGGTGATATTTTTGCGAGAATTATTGTTTGCTTGCCCGATTTCTGTAAAAAAAAAAAAAAAGAAAGAAAGAAAGAATGCGTGTAATTAGTTTCTTTTAAATCGATATTTCTCGCCATTTTTCCTTACTTTCATTATTAAATTATTTGTCAAAGTATTATATTGGGTCATTTAAAAAGTATCCGCGGTTTTTTTCATTCAAAAATTGACCAAAAACCGCGGACTACTTTTTAAATGACCTAATATATTATATAATAGCAATGTTGGAAACTATCATTTCTCATTTTAGTCTATAGTCTCAAGCATTTTCGAATTGTTCAATGCGACCGTATGATATCGTCGCGAGATATTCACTTAATTTATTTTCTTTACTTTCTATTGTCTTTCCTTTTATTTCATTATTATTAATAGTTCGTTGTTAAGTGTTAAGTGCGATTGTATGCGTCAATTTGTCGCCCAAATGATCTCATGTCGACCGATGCCGACGAATTTCGAATATCCGCAACGAATCTCAACGGTCTCTTTTGATCGGAAAAAAAGGATCGCCGTCGGCGAGGACGAACGCGGGACGTTCCTTGATGAGGAAATCACGTGAGAGATATGAAGAATTCGAGCAATAAGCGATTGACTCAAACTTTTAACTGCGCTCTAGATTATTACGAGTATTACAAAACGTCGCGGTGGCGCCTGTTCACGCGCGCGTATAATCAATATAAAAGGATAATCTTAGACATATACACAAACGAATACTCGATGCGAAAGGATTTGGATAATAATATACTTGTCGAAACGAACATTAGAGCATCTTAGGAGAGCGAGAGAAGGATCGAGCGATGAGATGAGGGTTCAGAAGGAATTCCGATTCTTCTGGACACACAAGTAATATTCTCTAGTGATATACTATATACTTTAATATACATATAAATATATATATATAAACAAAACAAATATAATTATATACATACACCGTGACGCGTTAAGGATAACAAAAACTCGCGAGTGATATTTACGACATATTAAGGGGATATTACAAAAGTAGGAGTGAATGTAGAAGAAAGAGAAAGAAACGTGACAAACGGTGACGAAGGTGGTAGATGATCGACGAAACGCGACGGAGTGAGCGAGGATCAGCTGAGAGGCTGATACGTCTCGTTCCAATTCCGGTTCTCGGCGACTCTGCGTACTCGTACGCCAATAATGTGAGGAATGGACGCGTACTTAACGAGTCCCTCCCGTTTCGAACAACCCCGCAATATCAGTGTCGTACCCTGGCTCTCGTTCCTGCTTCGCCATCGATCCATCTACCTCTCTTCAGCTTCCTCTCTACTCCTTCTATCTCTCTTTCTCTCTCAGGAAGTTTACACGTGAAAAAGGAAATGAAATTAATTAGGACCGAGAATATCCGTTTGTGTATCGTAGTATTTTCTCGACAGCATTTCACGCTGGAAAAAGTGATTTGTGATTATAATTGCATGATAAAATAATTATGGTTTGAAGTTCCATTTTTATAGTTATTACTGCTATAATGTTAGTAATAATTATATTTATAATTCCATATACTAAAAAGGGTGTATATAGTTGTCTCTGAAAATGACTGTAAAATTATAATTGCTTTCGGAGACAATCAGTCATTTTACCATACAATTGTAATCACAAATAGCAAATATTTTTTTTCTCAGTGTGCAAAGCGAAGGGTAGAAAGAGAGAGAAACAGAGAGACGCACTGTTCGCGAGTTGTTCCGGAGGGAGGTGCTTTTCGAGCCAAATTGGTATTGTCGGAGCGTCTCGATGCCTTCCCGATGTATTTATTTTCAAAGTTGCCTTCTAGAAGAGCGCAGAAATCCTGAGACAGGCGCTCACAACGAGCGCCCGACGATACCGTTTCATGCTTTCTGGCGAAATCTTAGCTACAGTCCACTTGATGCTACTTTGATTGATCAATCAAAAAATGCTTTAAAGCAGTTTTCAATTGATCAATTAGTAAAATTGTTTCTTCTGATTAGTCAATCAAATGTTTCCAAGTATTTTTAGCATCAAATGGACTGCTGCTAAGATTTAAGATCCCTTTTTGGAACGCAGAGAATCGGGGATTGGAACTGGCATAGGTTTCGGTAGGTTCAATTTTCGACATGGAAGATCCCTTTCCATCTCATTCCACCTCTTCCCAATCATGAATGTATGTCGAAATTACTCACAGTTCCTCGGCCATCGAAATTTGATCTTGCCGAAGTTTCTCGACTGCTCTTTCACTCCCCGATTGATAATAGAATACTTCGCCTAGTTTCTATACGTTCTATATACGGGTCGAAACAAGCCTCAATCGTCTTGGGGAAGCGAATTCTCCGGGCGGATCGTCGTCGAGACTGCAAATCGGGATTATCATACGTGTCTCGGAAATTCGGCGATGTACGATCCGGGATTAACGGCGCGCGGTTGTAGTGTACTCCTCTCGGTTTGAGACGAAGGAGCGGGAAAATTTCACATGGAATTTCAGCAATAAATTTAGCGGTACAGAGAGCGGGTCGTTTATCCGCGTCGTAAAGCGTCGCTTGACGTTTTTCTCTGAACTCAATCATTTCAGAAATGTCTTATCGCAATGTCGTGTATCGCCCCGACAAGAGACGTGACGATTTTACCGAGTTACTCTCTGTAACGATTTTGCAATCTCTCTAGCGGAACGTTATGAGCTGTAATGGGAAACTTTTAATCCGGCTCGATATCACCTTGAATCACTCGGAAGAAAGCAGAGTATTATCACACGAAATACATTGTCAATTCGTTACGCGATATACGAAACTTTCGTTGCATTCCGAATATGCAATTTGTATATTAAATTATAATTACATGATCGATTTATAATCAAGATGTAGTCTAATCCATTATAGCCCAAACGTATAATTATCGCGTATTGTAATGTTGTTGAGCTGTAACGAAGTTATGGGCTTTAGATACGAGATTGATAATAGCTTAAGTAATATTAATCCTTTATAGGGCAAAAGAAAGGTCGAGTATGATTTTTGAAAAATTAATTAATATAAAGTTCTATTAACATTAAATTCTATCGCGTAATACTTTTTATTATTTTTCGTATTTTTTTTTTTTTTTTTCGTTTTTTTAATTATTAGATGTATAGATAATAAAATGATGTAAATTGAAATGAAATGAAATTATGTTGATGCCCTACAAAGGGTTGAAAAATTACGGTCGCTGATAATTTTTTATCTTGTAGAGCCGTTTATTTCCAAACTCGGTAGAACTTTGCAATTTTGCAAAATCGTGAAATCGTCACCGTCAACAACAGAAAAAAGTACCACGATATTCGAACGGCGAGAATCGACATCGATATTGGATGATCGAGCCTCGCCTTGTCTGATGTTTATCTAATATCTGCTCAGTGACAAAAAGATAACATGTCGTCATCGTCGAGAAATATGTCACCACGGCGAAAGCCGTCTCTCTTTCCCGATCAGCAGGTCCTCCTTCCTTCTCCCTTTAATCTCTCCTAGTTTGTCCCAGTTCCATAAACCCCTTAGTATATACATATATATATATATATATATTTATATTTGTATCTCAGTCTGATAATTATGTATCTTATATTGCGAATGTTGATATAGTAATTATTAGCGTAGCTGGTATTTTTTGATGAGCGCTAACCACCACTAGTTGTGTATGAAACGTAGGTGAAGCATGCTGATTGAAATATCTCTCCTCCTACATAATATTGTTATCCAACCCATTTTTTTAATCCTCCGAACCTCTTCCCGCCCGTCTTCCGCTTTTCTTATTACGGTTCGCTTGCGATTCCGCTTTCCCATCGACACGAACGTCATTGCTCGAGCATTCAAGGAAGATATAAGGAATAAAATAGAAAGAGATGATAAGGAACTCTGACTGCCAGTTTACCGCGCTGGTGTACGCTTTCGGTATTCGAGCTTCACAATCCTTTAACGATTTCCCGTCGTTGCGCTACTTTATCGATGAATCGCGTTCTTCCCTCTGCACGATCAAGTCTTCTCGTTTAATCACGATCGTTGTACATCGCGATTACGGCAATTCCGTAAGCAATAGAATATTACGAACGAACGTTCTTAATTCCATTTATTTTCCGCTTAGAATTTTCTCATTCGGGATTTACTCGGTCAACATCGCTCGATGTTGTTGACAAGAACCGATGCTCTCCCCGCGATTAGCGATCTTTTTATTTCCGCCCCTCGACCACCCCCATTCTGTCTAATTTCTTAATTTCTCCCTTCGATCCTTAACCACTTCCACCTGATTGTGAGAAACGTTCAGACGAGAAACACTCGCGAGCGAAAACTATCGTTTCGGATTTCTTATGAAAGATTAATAATGATACGGGAAAAAAGTTAAAAAATTTAAAGGAGAAGAGAGAGAGAGAGAGAGAGAGAGAGAGAGAGAGAGAGAGAGAGAGAGAGAAAGAGAGCGTGAGAGAGGGAGAGAGGACAGGAACCGAACTGCGTATACATATGATAGTACACACCCAGAGAGCTCCTCCCAGAACGACTAATTGCGTAAGCGCTGATACTCGAATCGTATTACTGTTACTATTACTCATTATCATTATTATCGCCATTATCATTATTATTATTACTATTTGATGATAATTATTATTACGCATCAGCATCATTATTATGCTTGTCATTACTTATCGTTATTATTATTATTAGCTTACATAAATGCAAGACACACTCATATTACGTTATACTGTGACACGCTTAACTATTATGCGCGAGCGTGCGCATCGCGCGCGTGTGTGTGTGTGTACGTCCGCGAATCGCAGTTTTTCGCAAACGTCCCTCTCGCGTCCGATAAAAAGCCTTTCTTTCATCTTTCTTTCCCCCGTGTCTTTTCTTATTATTCGTTATTACATTCCTATAGTGTGCCAGCCACGTACGTGCCATAAAGGGGATAATTGATAGATCGAAGCCTATTAATAGATGCGCCGCGACGCGCGTAACCGATCTAATTACCGATTGCTTCCTGAAAAGAAAAGGAGAGAGGGGAAAAAAGAAGTGGCATCGCGGAAAGATCCGAAGGGGGGGGGCACACGAGAGGGTGATTCGCCATGTAAAGTCGCGAGGTAGGGAACGATCGATGAACGGGGGATTCATACATGACGCGCACACCCTTTTCCTCTCTTTTCCTTTTATCCCGTCGCCGAGATCGCGACTCGAAATTCGAGATGTTTGCTTTCCCGATCGTCTCGGTTTTTTCTTTTTTGCTTTTTTTCTCTTTCTGGATCGGTTTATAGTCGTCAGTGACACATGGAAGTCGATGTAAACGCGACGTACGATTCTCCAATTTAATTCGCGTTTCTGTTTTTTTCCCCCTGCTTTTTCGTTTCTCTTTCCACTTTGGTTATTTCACTTGTTTTGACTTTTCCTGGCACGTCTCGTTCCGAGGAAAAAGGAAAACGCCGACGGATCATCCAGCGACGATTTTCATATTTGCGTTAGAGCACGCGCGCGATGAACACGCGTGTACCAACAAAAAATACACACCCATACAGACATACAGACAAGCACGGACATACATACATACACACATACATACACGTATTATACACACGCGCGTAACATACAAGGCAGGAAAATATACGATATTAACGCAAGAGTACGCTCGATGGCGCACACCAAGAACAACAACACACGAACGAAAACGTAACGTAAAAATAGTATAGGTTGATGCCTAGAAAAATTGCCAATAAAGTAGTCGTTTAAAACTTGTAGCTAACCTCTATTTGTGTATATCTTTCCTTTATGTATTTTCTCACTCAGCCCTTCCCTTGCCCTCTACATACATACATACATACATATATATATATATATTATATATATATATATAGAGATCTTTCCAGGAATTCTCGGTCCACCATCTACGATCCATCTCTCGTTTATTTATTATTGACAAACCTCGTATGTCCTGCCTAACTTGTTGGCAAAAAGTAATTACGTTGGTGCTGTATATACTTGATTATCCTATCTACTTATTGTGTACGTTTATTTGTTCCTTCCTACTATTTTCTTAGTTAATATATATATGTATACATAGTTACGTCTTTTATATATTACATACATGTATATTATGTATGCTATATTTACACTATATACATAATATATATTATATATGTAATATATTAATACATGTATATATTATATCTATATTATAATATATTATTATAATAGGAATAATATATTAAATAATATATATATATACTTAAATATTTATATCACATATTATAATATGTTTTATGTATATATACATAATATAGAAGACGTATATATGTAGCGTACTTATGTACATCGTACAATCGGCCTTCTTTTTACTGCTCCTCTAGTAATAATAATCATTGTTCTGACTTCTTATCACTAACGCTCGACCAAGCGTCTGTGTTTTGCGCCCCGGTAGAACACGCGGCGTCGCGCGCCCCGCGGAGGTGGCAACTCGCTAATTGGCAAATTAATATTAAATTGTAATTAGTCTCGTTAACCCCGCTGGGCGCTCGTTTCGAACCGCTCTCTGGTTGGTCCAAACTCTCATGGCTCATTCCGTTCTCATTGAAGGAGAAAATAAGATAAACATAATGAAAATTTCCAAAATCCGAAATTTCGTGACTGTAAGATCGTGACAATAGTTCACAATTTCGTAAAAATGAAAATTTATGTATGTCTAATGCTACAAAAGTGATTCTTTTCACGTACAAATGATAGCGGATTTGATAGCAAATTGTTCAGCATTTTGGTTTTCTTAAAAAAATTTATAGAATTTTATAGAAATTTGTAAAAATTTATAAATATAAATTACATTTTATATTTATAAATTATTAACAGTCATCGTAACATTATTATTAATTATTATTGTAACAATTTCCAAAAATTCTTTACAATATCTCGTATAAAATTATAATTCTCATTGAAATAAAATTTTTTTAATGAATTGTGCAGAACTTTTTACGTCAAAAAATTTATGTTATCTTATTTGTTTGATTCATGCTGCGATTGTAACCAATATTCTGCTACTAAAATAATAATAATATTTAAATTTGTTTGATTCTTAATGACGATATCAAATTTATTTAATCGTACTGAATTTATCACCTCGCGGAGATAATAAATATTTATTTATATTTCTTGGACTATCGTCGAGGTTGTCTCGGATTTTTGATCGATTCGACTTCACCTCTCGAGTTTGTACTCCTCGAATATATAAGAAAAATCGAAAACCTGCGCGGATCTCGTAAAGAAAAATATTACATTTACTTCGGTAACGCCGGCCGACTTCCAACTTCAGTATCACTTGTTGCTCTATTTGCTACTTCTTGTGTAAAGAGGATTACTGACGTGCATGCTATACAGCATGTCCCAAAACTGGGTGTCTCTCAAGGCTTTTTTTCCTTGGCATTGAAGCATCCTTTATCGTTACTTTTCAACGTTATGTATTTTCGAATAAAGATTTTGTAAAACTTTACGCCAGATTAACTATATGATTCTGTTATATTTCTCCTCCAGTGAAGTTCAATTCATTAAAAGTCATTTATTTTTAATAATTGTTGGAATTGTTTAGAAGTTGGAAATATCGTATCTCTGCTTTTCGAGTCTTAAATCGCGTTTAAAGAATTTTTAGAGCTCTTTCTATTAATAAGAAAGATGTTCAGTAATTTTAGAATATTCTGCACAAATCGATGATAATGAAATTACTCGATTATGAGGGGAATCACAGAACGATTAAAGAAGAAAGAGAGCCGGGACAGAAAAAGAGAATTCGAAATCATTTCCATGTCCGTTTTGGCCAACCAGAGAAAATAGCGCGCATTTTTTCTCTAGATAGCCATCTTGATGATTATGTCTCCTGTTCCCTCTATCATCCCTGACGCTTCTTAAGTGGTTTAAAACAGTCGGCGAATTTGTTGTAGCGCATGCATCTTAGCTAGACCACCTCTGGCGCACTTTAACCGGCAAGTAAGAGTATATCTCGACGTATTTAATTGACACTTCCTCCTTCCTCACTATTTCCTTAATCCCCGCATTGAAATGACACAGTTAACACTTGTTCATTTCAATAAAATTGATATCGATTAAGAGAAAAGAAACCCTTTTCTGAGAAACGATATAGCTGCAAACAGGCATTATCATTATTTCATTAAATAATATTCATTAAAATCTTGCAAGATATTGTTGATAACGAAAAAGAATTAAAAGTCATAATACACAGTGCGTTAATATTTAAATTGACATACATATGATTGCTTGTATATGATCGCAAAAATGGATAAAATCCTATAATTATGTAATCGCCAAGAATAAAGAGCTAATAAAACTTCAATGGAAAATAAATCGAGCCGGAAAATGTATGTATAATAAGCACTGAATTGAAATTTTAGAAAAGTGAGTGAATTAATAAACTTACTTTCGTTAGAAAAAATAACATAATACGATTACATAATACTATTACTGTTAATTTTGTACATTTGATATAAGCATATAGAACAATACAGTAATAATTTGCTTTTATGCCAGCAGCTATATGCGTCCCTCATATTGTTCTCTGTCCTAGTTTTTGTACCTTTTGTCTCTTCCCTTCCCTCTATTTTTCTCCCTAAACGTGTATCCAATTTCCTCTCTTAACTAGTACAGATAATACATATCCATAGCCGGACAACATAGCGCGTAAAGTTTTGCTACTTTATATCGAAGTAGATATGTGTTCTACTAGCTTTTGGAGGCGCGTAGGCGTATTTTTCGTCGTGTAAAAATGAAACCACATCTTATCCCATCCCGAAAAAAAAAAATCACCGATCCTACCTACGCTCGATCAAAAAAAAAGCGTCTTTAACGATGAGCGCCTTTCTCTTCCTCACGTTTGACGAAGGATTTAATTTATTTAGTCTCGGTGTAAATTCCTCGAAAATTTCTTTACTTCTCGCACGGACGCGTATTATTTTTTACGTTCAACGTAGTAAAGTATTTATCGTATTGTATTTCTGAGAGGAATAAGGCCTGTGAGGCAAAAACTTTTTCTTTTTCACGCGGTAAGAACAGCCATTTACGCTGGAAATTACAATAGTCTGATCTTTATAACGGCAAGATCGAAAAGAACAGCGGATATAAATGATTCATATCCGACAAGAGGATGATGAATCCGCCCATCGGTAAAACGTGTTTCGCCGATACGAGCGTGTCGGCTCCATCACAGCACGGAGAAAGAATTTCCAAGTCCTGAGTATCGTTTTATGGAACGCAGAGAGAATCCGAATTGTTTTCCGAAAATGCAAAAGAAAATTAATTTACAATCGCGAAGTGGCTGCGTTTCTTTTCGCCTATCGCCCTTCACGCGGGTACTCGGTGTCTTCCGGTAACCAATATCAGATACGATATATTGTATATCAGAGAACGTAACGTACGTATATATATCGTTTTGCCTTTGAAAAAGAGTGATCTCACGCGTACATCGTGACGCGATCTCGTCAATCTTGTTAATCGTAAGTAGAGCAACTAGCGAAGAAAGAGAGAGAGAGAGAGAGAGAACAAGAGTAATTAGCCGAACCGAGGTACTCTAAATAGATCGTATAGCGAATTTTTTACACACCCGTGTCGGTGACGCGATGATACGCGCCTACTCTTTGTCACTTTTTCCCCTCCCCGCGTATGAGAGGGGAGGTTTACGGACATACGAGAGCTAAGAATATTCTCGCTAAATGTGATAGTAGAGTGAGAGAGAGTCTATCTTCCGGCAGACGTTGTAGAAGCAATAAAAAGCGAGCCGAAGGCAGCGAGCCGAGGATTAAAGCGTAACTAAAGCGAATGCTTTACTCGTACGCTCATCCCTCACCAACCCCGACTCGCTTCTTCATCCCCGAAGGAAAACAAAGAAATGAAAAAAAAAAAAAAGATCTTTTATTCGCCGAAAAGGCGCTCGAAGAATCGATAAGGCGACTATTACTCCTCCACGATCCCCTCCACTTCCTCATATGATTTTTCGGTGGTGTACCCGGAGAAATAAACGAAAGTATATACACCACCCCTTCCCTCTTTCGAAACCCCCCGCGATCAACGGTCCTTTCCAATTGCTTTCTCCGTGCGATCAACCTCAGAGCCCCCACCCTCCGAAATCCATTCCTAACGATTGTAACGATCGATTTTTGACATAACCCGAGTGCCTTAATCCGATCTCTATGCCCATCTTGCTCTCCACGTGTAACGAAAGAAAAGAAATGGAAGGGAAAGCCCTGGGACGCCCGCGATTTAGACGCATATTAATTTCTATAGGCAGTAGAATTGAGTGTCGATTGCTAGAGAGAACGTGAGAATACAAGGCTGGCGAACCGAGACGGCTGTTCCGAGGAACGATGCACACGGCGAAACCAGGTAAGATTTTTTTTATTCTTTTCCTCCCCTTCCTTTTTTTTTTCTTCAGTTTTTTCTTACTTCGATATTACCCTTGTAGAGCTACATCGAGCTGGTGTTTTTCAATCGGAATGTTTTTCCCGTGGTCTACAATTGGAATCGAGATTACTTTCGAATAGCCTTTAAGAGTCCGCATTTTAAAGATGTAGATTTTAATCCTAATAGTATCCAGTGAACTCTGATATTTTTCTTCGACTACGTGAAAAATTGTTTATAACAAATATTTTTTTCTCAATCTTATATAATCTTATTCCTTGCATTTTGACCTTAAAAAGAAACCATTCAAAAAATTATGTCAACTTTAAAGATACCATTAATTTAAATTACACCCTACATTTGCGAATAGCAATTAAGGAAATAAATACCGATTAAGATAAAAACGATTTGAGAAAAATAAATTTTCTTTCCATAAACAAAATGAACGGCTGAGTTTAATGCTTCAATTTAACGCTTTACATCCCGAAACGTACGACGAATTACGATCCATCTGCTTCGGTGAAGAGTTTTTGAACAGTTTGGGAACAGTTTGAAAAACACCGTGCTCGAACATTACGGAACTAATGTGTTTGGAGTACTGAAAGCATCGCATCCGTCAGAAACGCGACAGACGTCGCCCGGGGCATTTTATGCTCCCAGTTTCATAGGTATAGATTAACCTTTGGTATTACCAATTTGCTGAAAGCACACTTTACATCAGCATAATTACCTGACACAATCGTACACGAACATATATATTGTCTCGAACATATCGAAAATATACAAAATATATCTACCATAAATATATACCGTTTTGTAAAGGTAAAATAGAGAATTACAATTTTGTTATAGTATACAGTAATGATATCTAGCAATATCTAGCACTTAGCGCTTCGATGTGAGACGAATAGTGTCGTATCCTCGAAAGTTGTAGGGACGGATGCGATGCACGCGGGCCTCTTACATAGCGAGCATTGGTGTTATCGAATAACAATATCGTTTCCAGTGTACCTTATTCCTCGCTGTTAACACTGAAGAAAAGACGTATCACGTATTGTATAGTAAATGTCGCTCGTAGTACTAGCGATAGAGAATCATCGATGGTGTAGGCGTAGTTATGTGCATAATTGCGACTTTTGGAGTAATCTTGAGCAGAGTCGGTCTCGAAAGTAGTCGGAAAGCCGGGGAGTGATTCGGGAAACTGGATCGAACGTCGCGAAGATTTTCACGGGAAATGTTCACGTGAAAATTCCTTACCAAAGAAGAGTCTTATTGTGATAGATACGCGGAGATCTCAAAGCAAAACGTATTATAGAAGCGTGTCAATTTACAAAATATGATACGGTTCTGACTTTTTCGATTCCGATTCTGGACATTACATTATTGACTGAAACTCAGCGTGGAGACGATTGCGTTTCGATTGTGGCTTTGAAAAGAGGAAGACGTATCGGGGAACGCTTGAAAATTGCAATTCAATTTCAAAATCTCGCGTTGTAGCATTCTTGGTAGTTGCCTTTATGTGATTCAGTAGAAAAAAAAAACGGCATTAAATGTCAATCAAAATGATACGTTTACAACTCCTTTTTTGCACTATTTATTGCACCTCCGATATAGGACTCGTCGAGGTGTTTGACAATTTTGTGATTCATATGACGATGTCGATGGAAACGTATCGTTGCCACGGCGTGTCTACTATTATAAAATATATCAATATCGGGGCTAACTCGTTGACGAGAAAATGCCTGTATCGAGGCTACACAACGAGGATGCGCCCGTGCATGTGTAACGATTTGTACATACTAACATATTTCTGAGCGGCTGTCTCGCGTTCGCGATGGATTCTCAATGGAAATGATCAACCTTGTTCTTGCTGCGTCAAAGTCTGATCGGAAAAATATTCCCTGGGAAAAAAGCGTTTTTGCACGAGGAAAAAAAGGAAAGTTTTGCTAAAGTAAGCTAAACATAGAGAGACACAAAATTATTATTATTATTATTATTATTAGACAGATCAAAAAATTATTGGTGATGATAACCCTGCTACGAGTTTGGACATTCTAGCAATCTATTTGAGCATTCATGATATAATTATTTAGGTGGTCCAATAAAATTGCTTTCAGATTTATATCTAATTAAATTTTTAGACATTTCCGCTTTTCCCATGTAAAAATACAATAGATCTAGATTATTTGTATTCGTCGTTCCTTTAATTTCTATCAATATTATGTTTTATTACACGAGATTATAACTAAACTACGTTATTTCGAGTATTTCTTTGTCAAATATTAATAACAAGAATAATAACGTAATAATGAATAATTTATAGAAATCTATACGTACCGAAAGCCCAACTATACCGATATGTCATAATTAATCTTATCGTGACGCGAGACAACCGTGTTATAAGAGGCAGTGAGGCCTTACGTAATCGCATGTGTGATTTAAATAAATATATTATCATTGAATATCTGTAATGATTCGTCGTTATTGCTGTCATCCAACATCACTGTCACCAATCATCTTCATTATTATTCTCATCATCATCATCATTACTATCACATTTAGTAGCAAGTGAGATTGTTGAAAAAAAAATCGAATTTTAAAGTCTCGCGTGAAAAACGTGGTGCACTCACACATCGATTTTTACACGGGTGATATGTGTATCGGATGTAATTCAATTTGAAAAAAAAAAAAAAACATTCGCTCTCTTCCAAGAAGATAATTTTCATTGAACCCTCGTATCGAATAATCTAATATTATATCGAATAATGTAATATAGTATATTATATCCTCGACCGATAACCACATTTGATCGCGTAACGTTTATATGCTTTGCGCTCAACGTGTAATTAAAAAATTTGTTGAAAAAAATCGAAAACCCTCGTGTACGATATTAATAGCGTGTTAATTTTCATATTAATCGTACTGGGCGAAATCCGCGGTTAAAGCTCGCGAAAATTATATTATCAAGCGTGATGGTAATCTTCAAATCCTGCTGTTAACGAGTCACCCTGTAAGAACGATGCGCGATTCAAGAATTTTGCGTTTTATTTCGACGAGATATACACGAAAACGTTTCGGCTAGGAGGCCGCGAGACCGACGAAGACGTATTGTCGCAGACACGACAATAAAGAGAGCAAAAAAAAAAGAGAAAGAGCAAACCAGAAACGATTGTGCATTGTATTCATTTAAAAAGTATCCGCGGTTTTTTTCATTCAAAAATTGAACAAAAAACCGCGGATACTTTTTAAATGACCTATAAACACGACAGCGTGCACCATGACTGCTCTTTTACTTTTCGAGTGACTTTTTCGAAATGGGACCCACGCGTTTTTCATAGCGCTTTTTTAAAGCCGAACACGCGCGTCGTGGCGGCGTCTTGTTCTTCCAATACGTATATATTATATCTACACACGTATACAAATACACGACATTGACACATATACATTACGTACACACAATTATATTTATAAAAATAAATATATATATATATATATATAATATATAGATATATATTATTTAAAAAAAACTAATCTATATACACATATATATATATATATAATATATATATATATATACCAAACTATATCTACTTTTATGCGTATATAACAGTTGTATGATTAATAACGGCGAAAAGGACGAGCGTGCGCTAGAATGTAGACATAGATTTCACAAAGGGACAATTCAATTTCTCGATTTTTCATACTGGGTGAGAAAGTGTCACCCTGAATCGTTTTGTTACGCGACGCTTTGCCAACGAGTTGACATTGTGCTGCTTTGTTCTTTTCATATAATTATCTCAGTGACAACAAGCATATTCCATGTATTAACGAATCAATAAGACTTAAATTACTATTTCAGAAGCGTGCAATATTTTATTTGTCGTTCTTAGAGAAATTATTGAATATATTTGAGAAATATTATATATATTTGAATATTATTTAACAAAATTGTATTTCGAAATTATTTATTTTATATTGAGAAATATGATTTTTTTTTTTTAAAGCAATTCATTTTCGAAATAGCTTATATATTTTGTTCTGCAAGATGTATCTTAATAATATAAATCAAGATAATTGCCGATTAAAACGACATAAACTTACAACATGACAATATAATCGCAAGTATTCGTGAATATTTATGTCACGAGTATCATTGAATATTTACAACTTAGCATTTTGCATATCGATATATATCGGAAAACAAACGTATTGTAGATTTCGAAGTGAAATATGTACATTTTAATTAACGGAGTAACAGTGGTCACGCATGTCACTTAATTGACGAAGCGTCGTGCGCAGTGAATTTTAATAATGCTGCAACACACGGTAATTTTCATTAAAACTATAATTTTTGGAATACTCATTTGTCTACTCAATCTGAGTAAGACACAACGTGATATATTTTACAAAAGTATATAGTTTTTTTCAACACGATAAATATTCAACTTTGACTTCGAAGTTGATTTTTGAAAACAATGATTTTAAAAACATTCAATTCTGAGAACAAGCGATAAATTCCAAAATATAATTTTCTAGTATGTAACTCATGAGTAATTAATTATCTTTCGTAAAAAGCTTTCATAAAATCAAATGAAATTACAGAAGAGTTGTTTGCAAAATTATATGCATGATATAATAAATAATGTCTTTTGTCATTATTTTATAGTGTACGTTTAGTTTGTTATTATTTTACTAAATATAATTACAATTTAGGTTGCCATAAACTGCATTAACATCTCGTGCACGGGCACAAGTTTCAATAAATATTTCTTAAACCT